>NC_141698.1:770435615-770615615 GCF_964263255.1 Lissotriton vulgaris | reverse complement strand
GCCCTCTTTTCTTGTTTTCCGGTTTTCCCCCGGCACTTCCACCCCATACAACACGGAGAGGAGAAGAGTAACCACATCCCAGAGGAAGAAGACCATCGGGATGACTACATAACTTTCATTTCTTTACTTTGCCAGTACTACATAAGAGTGGAATACATATACTCTTTGTTTTTGTGACATCCGTCATATGAATAAAGGAACAGTTGAAAAGCACTTTCTGGTCTGGTTGCCCTCGTTGATCCAGTGGCCCCTCTACGATGGTAACTGGTGCTCGCTGGTGGTCCTTGTACCGAACCGGATGGCAGCATCTGGTTTTGCATAGACTTCCGAGCCGTCAATCGAGTTACTAAACAGGATGCATGTCCCCTACCAGGGGCGGATTGGCATGGCGGGCATTCGGGAATGGGCCGAAGGGCCGGTGCCTCAGTGCCCTCTGTGGGCTGTTTTTTTTCTCCCCTGTCCCAGTCCACAGAGAGTGGACTAGGAAAGGGGAGAAAAAAAAACGGCCCACAGAGTGCACGGAGACAGGGACTGAGAAAATGAAAGCAGCCTGTGGGCTCTCCTTCACCCCTACCCTGCCAAGCAATCAAGCTGAGGCTGGGCTGGGGAGGGGTGATTGTTTCAATAATCGGCCTCCCTGGGGGAAAGGTGTTTCTCAGGCCTTTGAGCCGTTTGCACCTTGGCCCCCTGGCGCCCATGCAGCCCAGAAACGGTGTTAGTCTTAACACCTCGCCCACAGCCCTTCACATTCAGGGCATAGTGGGCGAGGAAGAATTTGTCTTGCTGTGGGGGCCTGGTGATGTTTGGAATTTTTTTGTTTTATGTATTTATTTATGCGATTTTATATAGCGCAGATTTTACCCGAAGGTGTCAGAGCGCTTAACACTAGGAACAGCAATAATACATGAGGAGAAAATTATAAGTGGACAAATTACAAAAGCAAACGTTAAGTTACATGAATCAAAAGTGACAATAGTGAGCAACCAAAATACAAGAGGAGCAAACGATACATTACAGGAGGAAAAAGAGATATGTGTGCAGGTTACAAAAGCGTAAAAAATACAAGTAGAGGTATAATACTGCAATTAATGGCAGACACTCCAGCACAAGAACAAACGTAAGTAGGCAATGGTGGCACTTGTAAAAGTATCTAAAGCAAACAAAAGTGAGAGGTAGCAAACAGTGTGTTACAAGAGAAAAGTGACGTGTGCAAGTTACAAAAGGGTACCATACACAGGTACAAGGGTAATACTACAGTAAATGGTAAATACTCGAACTGCCAGAACACACTGGGAAGGCACTTCCCATGCACCAGCTTCACCTCAGCCTCCCCCTGGCTACCTGGCTACCTTGGATGACCCAGAAAGCTGTGTTTTGTGCTCCCCTGCCAGGACATTTTCCCAAGGCCTGGAGGGTTGATTAATTTACTAAATGCAGGGGCCTTACCTCTGTTCATGTGCTCCTGAGCTGAAGGTCTGGGGGAGGGCTGAGTAGGTTAGTAATAGCAGGGGCTTTGCTGCTTTTTAAGTGCTCCTGTGCTGGAGGGCTGGAATAATTTTGTGACAAAAAGGGGCCTTGCTATTTTTTTTAGTTGCTCAGCATGTAGGCCATTGGCACCTTGGCTCTGTGTCGTGTGCAAGAACAGTATCCTCCCACTTTCATTCTTTGTCTGTGCAAATGGTGTTTCATGAAAGGGGACGCCCCTTGAATGTGGGCCACACCCCTTAAATATGGGCCACGCCTCTTGAATGTGGGCCACTTTTTTCGTTAGTGCCCGGGCCGAATTGTGATCCCAATCCGACCCTGTCCCCTACCTAGGGTGGACGAGTTGCTAGAACGCCTTGGTGAGGTCAGATACATCACAACAATCGGGATATTGGCAGATAGCCCTAGCCCCCACTGATAGGGAATAGACAGCATTCTCTACTCCAACTGGCCATTTTCACTTTACAGTCCTCCCCTTTGGGTTGCACGAGGCCCCAGCAACTTTCCAAAGGACCATGGACACTCTGTTAGCTCCTCATCTGGAATACGCCTCGGCTTATCTGGACGACATTTTCGTTTTTAGTAAAACCTGGGTGGATCACCTTACTCATTTAGACAAAATACTCTCCAGTCTGCAAATCTACACATCAATGCAAGAAAATCCAGAGTCGCCTTTCGAAAGGTTAAATATCTGGGCTATCTTTTGGGGGAGGGTCTTATAGAACCTCAAACTGAGAAGGTTGAGGCCATCCAAGCTGTACCCTACCCTACCACAAAAAGGGACCTGCAGGCTTTCTTAGGCTTGGTAGGTTATTACCACCGATTTATAGACCGGTTTGTAGACCTGGCCGGACCCCTCACTGATCTACTGCGTAAATCACACACCTCTCTTAAACTGCCTACACCCTCTGAAAAAGAAATTGCTGCCTTTCAGGCATTAAAAACCGCTCTCACCTCCTCCCCTGTACTCATCTCCCCTGATTTCCAAAAACCTTTCATACTGCAGACAGACGTCTCAGGGGTGGAAATAGGGGCAGTACTCTCACAAAAGGATGGGGTGTGGACGTAACATCTGTTCGTTTCCACCCCGTCCGCAGGATTCCTACGGTCCCTTTAACTCCGCTTGGATTTCCCCTGAGGCACTGCCCACAAACGTGACCAACCACCGGGAGCCAATCAGCTATGGAGGAGGTGGATAAGGAAGCACTGCCGGGACCTGAGAGGGCGAAAGCCAGTGACGGAGAAGGTGATACAGAGCGCAAGTCGAGTTCAGAGGAGAAAGGAAGAAAAAGGGATCCCGAGGAGTGTGGAGGAGAGGAGAAGAACGAGGAGCCAGGAGGCCAACATTACCGCGACTCGCTCCGCCACGCTTCTGGGGAAGAATGGCTGGAAAAGGTACGAAATTGTATACGGAATTTCTCATTCACTCTGGGAGGGACTGGGTAACGACTTTTTGTGTGGGGAGGTCACAGGCTGTGGTTGGGTCAGAGCAATTTAATTTTTTTCCTTTTGGTTAAAACATACCATTCTCCGCTATACCCTGGAGGGTGGTTGTGTTGTTTCGCATTCAGTGGTTGGCTTCGTTGACTCCTCACACCCCAGTCCCTTAAAACAATGTATGGTCTGCTGACCCGTTTTCTAAAAAGCCCTCTTTTATTGTTTTCCGGTTTTACCCCGGCACTTCCACCCCATACAACACGGAGAGGAGAAGAGTAACCACATCCCAGAGGAAGAAGACCATCGGGAAGTCTACATAACTTTCATTTCTTTACTTTGCCAGTACTACATAAGAGTGGAATACATATACTCTTTGTTTTTGGGACAGTCGTCATATGAATAAAGGAACAGTTGAAAAGCACTTTCTGATCTGGTTGCCCTTCGTTGATCCAGTGGCACTTTTAAGAAACCCCACAGCCTGGTTTCTAGTTTGTAATGGCTTTGCATTGCTATTTTTATATACCAGGGACTCCCAACTCGACGACGGGGAATGATTCAAGCATGTGAATCTATGAAAGTTTCCAATACTGGAGAACTAAAGTTACAGTTAAGCAACGTGTTTTCTTTGTCAGCACTGGATTTTTGTGTTCCATTACTGGAGTAAGCTGTCTATTTATTTCAGCCATGATATCCTAAGTGCATAATCCATTTTTAAACAATCCCTTAGCACAACTTGATTCATTTTTACACTATCCCTTTTCCATATTGAATGCCATTATAAGGTAGCCAATCTAATTGAATCTCAAAAGTAAGGTAAACCTAATTCACTATGACAAATATAGTTTGCGCAGCTTTGGGGCACAAATAGAAATCTTTCACAAAATGCGTCCTCTATGCGCTGCAGCGATTCTACATCCACCATATCCCAAATCGCTGTTCATAAGTGGCAATAGCCTTTGATTTGGCTAACTAAATCTTTAGGATCTTAGGAATAGGTTTTGACCCTAGTCGTTTTGAAAAAAAAATAGAGATTGCAGCAATGCTTTTTTTCTAGGAGGGTAACACTATTTTGCACCATATCATTCCAGGTTAATTTGCAGTCAAAAAGGACTGTTAAGTAGGTGTTTCTACCACTTCTACTCTTCTGTTAGCTATATGTAATTTTGGGGATTTTTTGAGCTGTGCCCCTGCAATTAGAACGAATGATTTAGACTTGTTGACAGATAGGTCCAGGCTAGCCATAAAGTTTGTATACTCCTCTGTAAGTCTCTGCAATACCTGGGGGGTCTTGAATAAAAGTACTACATCATCTGCATAGAGGAGTAATAGGAGGGGGGGCTACCTCAGCATATAGAAAAGGCTGTTATTTGCCAATCACTTACTGACTACTCATAGATATGTTCTGCGGTACCTATGCGCTATTTTGCAAAAAATACCACAGCAACAGATATTACCAAGTTAAAATATCTTATAACTTTAAAAAAACATACCTTCCCAACCAGTAGTACCCCCAAAGGATCATCTACGCACCAGAATGTCTAATCCTGCCAAATTTCATGTAAATCCATTCAACTGTTTTCGCGCTATGTCCAATTCAAAAGTATATGGCAACATTTCTTGTTGGTAAAAAGCTTTGGGACACCCCATCTCCTTTTAATCTTTGCACCCCCTTGATCAATCACCGCAAACTTTGCGTCATCTGCCAATGCAGAAGGGCGAATAGGTATGCAAGGCTTCGTGGAAATTCATCAAATGGCTGCAAAGTTATCAATGGTGAAAAATCTGAGGAATTCCGTTCTGTGGTAACCCTAACTATAGAGTGGCTACTGCCACTTTTTCATTCCATATATATGTGAAAAAGGCTGGTGCCTTGGCCGAAACTCCAAATGCAGTGGTTTAGAGGATTTGGTGCCCTTCCTGTGCTCTGTCGGAGCCTGTTCTACCTTGGACAGGTTATGGTTGGAATACACACGCATTATATCTATCTATCTATCTATCTATCTATATATATATATATATATATTCACTGAAAAAACCATAGGTTTGACACCAGTTATAGTTAGCTGGAAATTTTACTGACATAAAACCATTGAAATTCTCACGTTATAGTTAGTTGACTCACTATAACTTGCGCGCCTGCAATGCACTGCTGATGACGTCACATATTACATCACTCATGACATGGTCAGTGACATCACTCATGACATCACTGATGACACCATCCAGTGAATGTGTCTCATTCTGAAAAATAAATGTTATATATATGTATATGTAAAGGTTGATGGAAGAATAAATGTTTAAATAAGTGTCTAAATGGATGTTTTTTTTTTTAAATTGATTGGTTAACTGGCTTATTAAGTGTATCTTAGTGAATACATATATTAGCGAGTAATGTTTAACCTCTTAAGCGCTGCTGACGGCCAACGGGCGTCACGAGCGCTACCTCCCCAGTGCTGCGCACGACCATTGGACGACCATTCAGCACTAGTTCCAATGGACAGCGCAGCACTGGGGAGGGATATTTGCGAAGCAGCTAAGGTGTTAAATATTTAAATATATGTATCAGTGTTTCACTTTGTGTATAAGTGGCTGCATGGGTTGGTGAGTAGCTACATGTGTGTGTATATGGGTTATTAGATTTTTTTTAGTATCAGTATGAGTGTCTGTATGGTTTGGTGGGGGTATTACTTAGCACATAGATGCATCAATGACTGACTCACTGTTTGTATGCGTTTTGAAGACAGCATATGTGCAGGACTGTATGGGTGGATGAGTGTGTATATGTGTGTGTTAGTGAGTGAATGACTGTCTCACTAGTGTCTTTATCAGTCACAACATATGTTTTAATCTAGTATATGAGAGTATTGATGTATATAAGTGAGAATATGTGAGAGTGAGAGATTGTAAGAGTTCCTGTTTAAATAAGTATGTGTTTCTATAAGTGATTGTTTATGAGAGTAAGTATGTGTAAGTTTCCTTAGAAGTAAGGTGTTAGTGTGTGTATAGTTGTATATGCAAATAAATGGATGTTCAATAGTTTATTTGCATGTGTGAGTATGTGTGTGAGTAACTTTTGGATGACTGTGTGTGTAACAGGATGTATAGGTGTATCACTACATATGAGTGAGTATATGTATGAGTGACCACTGCGCCTTGTGGCCTGGTCACCCCCACGCTGCTGTGCCTGTGCCACCTCCCGCAGCCCCAGCCACCCGAGGGCCGCCGAGCCCACACCAGCCTCCCGCAGCCCCAGCCACCCGAGGGCCGCCGAGCCCACACCAGCCTCCCGCAGCCCCAGCCACCCGAGGGCCGCCAAGCCCGCTCCAGCTTTTCCCACCGCCCTAGCCCGCGGCCCCGCCCCCGCCAGCCGATTGGCTCTCGCTCCCGCCTCCCCGCAGACCCTCCCGACCGGCTCCCTTCTTATGACGTCCCCAGAGCGACTGCGCGCAGCGGGAGCACCGATTGAGCGCCGAAGGTGCGCCAAAGGTAAGCCCGTCTACGCCCGTCCGCGCCTGGCCCGCGCCCAGTGCCAGGACCCCTGGCCCCCGCAGAGGCCACCCCTCCCGCCGGACGTACGACGCCGCCACCCTCAACGCACTCAACACCGGCCGAGCCCAGGGATGCTACCGAGCCACTCCGAGACGCACCCACGGACCCTTCAGCTGCCACGCCTGCAAGTTCACATGCATCCGGACCTGCACTACACCAGCACCCACCAAGCCGAACACCAGCAGCAACCACCTGAAGTGCATCCTGCTCAACACCCGCTCCGTCCACAAGCACGCCATCGAGATCTGGAACCTCCTCGACAACACATCTCCAGACGTCGCCTTCCTCATGGAAACCTGGATGAACGCCTCCTCAGCGCCCGACATCGCCATCGCCATCCCGGACGGATACAAGATCACCCGGAGGGACCGCGTCAACCAGGCGGGAGGAGGCATCGCCATCATCCACAGGAACCCCATCCGCATCACGACCAACACCGACGACACCCTGACAACCGTCGAACACCTGCACTTCCAGATCCACACCGACCCCAAGACCACCCTCAGAGGCACCCTGATCTACCGTCCCCCCGCACACAATTCAGCGAAGACATCGCCAACTTCATCAGCCCGCACGCCCTCCCCTCCGCTGACTACATCCTCCTCTGGGACCTCAACTTCCACCTGGAGAACAACAATGACCGCAATACCACCACCCTGCTTGACAACCTCGGACTCAAGCAGCTGGTGACCACCCCCACCCACCTCGCCGGACACACACTCAATGCCGTCTTCTCATCCAGCAAAGACATCGCCTTCAGCCACGCCACCAGACTCCACTGGACGGACCACAGCTGCGTCCACTTCAGCTTCAGAAGGACCACGATCCACCACCACCAGCAACAGGTTGCACGAAGAAGCTGGAACAAGATCACGGCCGACCAGCTCATCGCAGCCCTGAACCAGCACCCTCCCGCCTGCTCCGCGAACCCCAGCCAGGCCGCCGACAACCTCACGAAGTGGATCAGCAACTGCGCAGAAGACCTCGACCCACTGAGGACCCCGCCCAGCAGACCCGGCAGCAAGAAAGCATCCTGGTTCACCGACGAACTCAAGAGCTCCAAGAAGAACTGCCGAGCTCTCGAGAAAGCATGGAGAAGAGACCCAACACCGGACAACATGACCACCCTCAAGCTCGCCACTCGAAAACACCATCAACTGATTCGCGCCACCAAAAAAACATCATTCAAGGAAAGACTGGACAACAACGCACACAACAGCAAGGAACTCTTCAACATCGTGAAAGAGCTCTCCAACCCTAACGCCGGAATCAACGACATCACCCCATCACAAGACCTCTGCAACTCCCTCGCCTCCTACTTCCACAACAAGATCGCTGACATACACAACAGCTTCAGCACACAACCAACGCTCCCCACGACCGCACCAACGCCCCCCACCACCACCCTCAGCATCTGGACCCGAATCAACACCGAAGACACCATCCCGCACAATGAACTCCATCCACTCCGGATCTCCAACCGACCCCTGCCCTCACCACGTCTCCAACAAAGCCGCCGCCGCCATCGCACCCCAGCTACGGGACATCATCAACGCCTCCTTCGACACCGCAACCTTCCCTGAGAGCTGGAAGCACGCCGAACTCAGCGCTCTACTAAAGAAACCAACAGCAGACCCCACCGAACTCAAGAACTACCGTCCCATCTTGCTCCTCCCGTTTCCAGCCAAAGTCATCGAGAAGACAGTCAACAAGCAGCTGGCCGCCTTCCTCGAGACGAATGGATCCCTCGACCCCTCACAGTCGGGCTTCAGGGCCAACCACAGCACCGAGACCGCCCTCATCGCTGCCAACGATGACATCCGTGCCCTGCTTGACAACGGAGAAACAGCGGCCCTCATCCTCCTAGACCTCTCCGCGGCATTCGGCACTGTCTGCCACCGCACCCTAGTGCAACGCCTCAGGAACGTCGGAATCCAGGAGAAGGCACTGGAATGGATCATCTCCTTCCTCGCTGGAAGAACACAGAGTCAGCCTACCCCCGTTCAGGTCAGAGCCCACCGAAGTCATGTGCGGCGTTCCTCAAGGCTCCTCGCTCAGCCCCACCCTCTTCAATGTCTACATGAGCCCCCTTGCGGCCATCGCACGCCAACACAACCTCAACATCATCTCCTACGCCGACGACACACAGCTGATCCTCTCCCTGACCAACGACCCCGCCAGAGCCGACCTACACAAAGGGATGAAACACGTAGCCGAATGGATGATGACCAGCCGCCTGAAACTGAACTCAGACAAGACGGAAGTTCTCATCCTGGGCTCCTCGCCCTCCGCCTGGGACGACTCCTGGTGGCCACCCGCCCTGGGCTCCGCACCCAAACCAACAGACCACGCACGCAACCTGGGCTTCATCCTGGACTCCTCCCTCTCCATGACCAGACAAGTCAACGCCGTCTCCTCGTCTTGTTTCAACATCCTGCGCATGCTACGTAAGATCTTCAGGTGGATCCCCACCGAGACCAGGAAGACGGTCACCCAGGCCCTCGTCACCAGCCGTCTGGACTACGGCAACGCCCTCTACGCCCGAACCACCGCCAAGCTCCAGAAGAGACTCCAGCGAATCCAGAAAGCCTCAGCAAGACTCATCCTCGACATCCCCAGACGAAGCCACATCTCCAGACACCTGAGAGACCTGCACTGGCTCCCGGTCAACAAGAGAATCACCTTCCGCCTCCTCACCCACGCACACAAAGCCCTGCACAACCAAGGCCCGAGTTTCCTCAACAGCCCCCTCAACTTCTACGCTCCCACACGCCACCTTCGATCGACCAGCCACGCCCTCGCCGCAGTCCCCCGCATCCGAAGAGCCACAACAGGAGGAAGATCTTGGCCGCCAAGACTTGGAACTCCCTCCCGACCCACCTCCGCCTGACCCAAGACCACCTCGCCTTCAGGAAGCAGCTCAAGACCTGGCTGTTCGAGCAGTAGCGGACCCCCCCCCCCTCCCCAAGCGCCTTGAGACCCTCCGGGTGAGTAGTGCGCTATATAAATGCTATGATTGATTGATTGATTGACTATATAGAACTGTTGGTGAATGAGTGGATGTGTATATAGATGGTGGAATTACTGAATTGGTTGTTGTAACTGGTATGGGTATATCCTTTTTTTGAAAATGTTAGTTTCTATTTTTGAATATGTGTTTCAAGGGTTACATTACACTGAAAGGAGGTCTGTCATTGTCACAAGAATGGTGTCATGAGTGATGTCATGAGTGATATCACTGACCATGTCATGAGTGATGTAATATGTGACGTCATCAGCAGTGCATTGCAGGCGCGCACGTTATAGTGAGCCCAACTAACTATAACGTGGGAATTTCCATGGTTTTATGTCAGTCAAATTTCCAGCTAACTATAACTGGTGTGAAACCTATGGTTTTTTCAGTGAATTTCAAAGGTTTTTTAAATGCTAATTCCTAACTATAACTGGTGTGAAACATATGGTTTTTTCAGTGAATCTCATAGGTTTTTTAAATGCTAATTCCTAACCATATATAGGGCCTCCAACCTCTGAAATGTAATATTTTTTATAATGAATCCTATATTATATATATATATATATATATATATATATATATATATATATATATATATATATTGCCCTGGAGCGCTCCCGGTGCGCGCCCCGGTGTGCGCACCTGAAAGTGTAGTTTTTCGTTGCGCCCCGGGGCGCGCACCGGTGAGCGTCCCGTTCGCGCTATTGCCGCGAACGAAAACATCGTGACGTATCGCGTAGCCGCGTCTGCGTGATACGCACGGCGTAAGCGCACCCGGAATCACTCGAGCGAATACGATCGCGGAACGTAAACATCCGACGCGCTTACGCGACGCGACCCGGGGCGCCCCCCCCCCGGGCGCGTCGCGTACGCGCGTCGGGTCATGTGACCTGAAAATAACACTTTTTATTGGTTCAGGATAGTTTTGGTTTCCAAATGATGAAAGCCCGGGTCATGTGACCTGAAAATAACACTTTTCATTGGTTCAGGACAGTTTTTTTTTTCCAAATGATGAAAGACCCCACCTTTTTTCCTTATTCTGACTTTGTCCTTTGACTGAGGAAGACCTGTTTGAACAACTTAGAGGAATATTTTGTACGTTAAAATGGCTACAGTAGCAGCAGCATCTGGAGCATCTGCACCACCACCACCACCAAGAGGACCACCACAACATTACATGGGTGGTCAAGAAGAGGAGGAGGAGGAAGAGGAGGAGGGGAGAAGATGGCTGCAATTAGACAATACCCCATACAAGCCAAGGCCACACATTGTATGGGAGTTTTTTTCTATAACAGAGGGCAAGAAGAAAGTCAATGCGACCAAGGTGACTTACATAATCTGTGACATGGAACTTTCAAGGGGGAACCCTAACAAAAAATATTCTTTTGGTAATAATACCATGATTAGACACATGCAGCAGAAGCATCCAAACAACTATTCTGCTGCAGAGATGAGGGAACTGGCCAGTAACCCTCCCCAATCTTCAAGCACCACCTCCAAAAAAAAGCAACCAACTCCATCGGGACCAGAGACAAGGGAGACAAGGGAGACGATCCCTTGCATTCAACCACGGTTTGGGGATTTCCGAATTACTTGTATTTATTGTGGTAAGACCATCTCCTATGGTGAACAGAACATAAAGCTCATCGTCCTTGATGGTGACACCCACAAATAGCCAAAACTGCAACCCGGCTCCAGGAACAGATGACCAAACGAATCCTCAATTAGGCAAGATATAGTTTTTATTTAAGGCAAACTGAGCAGCAAAAAAACCTGACGCGTTTCTGGCAGATGCCCTTGCTCAGAGTCAAACGTTCACCCACAATGCCTGTGTTTTTCAAATGCTAGTGCACATCATGTGACACACCATGTGACATAAGTGAAGATGGAAGAGGTACTGCTATCACATATATAAAGCAAATGTACAACGAGGGAAGATCTAATATTCCCATTATCATATTACAGTTGAAGTATACTCATAGATTATGAGTAAGTAAATTCAATCTTTTAGACAAGAAAATTTCTGCTTAAATGCATGAGCTCGTTCAAAACAGTGCATAGGTCTTGAATAAGTATTATGTGCAAATTGTCGCAGTATGTAAACATCATATAAATAACAGTTTAAGTTCAAAAAGCATATTTTAAATACTTAAAACCAATTTGAATACGAAAATAAATTGTTATTCTTAAAAACGGTTTCAATCATGATGTACAATCTTGCGCAATGTAAACACACACTCTATATAAACAAGATATTAATTAATCATGAACTGGGAAGACCTTGTATTTAATATATAGTGTATTGGGGACATCTCAAAAGTGATGGCAACCCCTTGATTTACTGGTCATGATAAATTGAGGACATCAATAACTGATGGCAACCCCTCTGAATTGTAATGCCTATAGTTGACAAGTACCAACTTCCATCTTCTAGTGCACCTGACACCTCAATAATGAATGTGCAACCAATCTGTGAAAAAGAAAAAAACCTATTTTTTAAAAAAATAAGCAGCATTAAACAGGTCAAAGAAAAATAAGGGTGAGATGACAGAACACAATGATTTTGTTAAGTTTTGTAAAATTAAACTTATACTATGTACATGTTGGAGGAAACAGCAAAATATAAGGGGGGAATAAAG
The DNA here is from genome assembly GCF_964263255.1 of Lissotriton vulgaris. Lineage (NCBI taxonomy): Eukaryota > Metazoa > Chordata > Amphibia > Caudata > Salamandridae > Lissotriton > Lissotriton vulgaris. The sequence continues at coordinate 770,603,492 of NC_141698.1, read as the reverse complement.
AATTTTATAAATTTAGTTTGATTTTAAAGCTGGAATATATCTCAGACGCAGTGAACTCAATATACAGAAATAGGGATATTTTAAAATCAATGTCATGATAGATTGACTATTGCCCTATAGAAAATGGTACAAATCCTCTGTGGTGTTCAACCCATTAGGCACCTTGGTATCCAGCTCTAGAATCATTCTTGATTCTAGTTGGCGTAGCATCTTGTCTCGGTCTCCTCCCCTGCGGGGTTGGGGCACAGATGTCAAGACAAAATAGCTGAGACACTCCAGGTTGTTGTTGTGCACACTTTTGAAGTGCCTCGCCACTGGGTACGCATTATCGTTGTTCACGATCGCCCGAAGATGCTGCAATATCCTGGCATGTACTGCCAGCCAAGTACTGCCAACGTACCTCAGGCCGCATGTACAGGTCAAGACATATACAGCATATTCTGTCCTACAGTTGTAATTTCCTTTGATCTTTGAAGGTGTAGGACTGAAGGGGGTCATGTAAGTGCTGGTGTTGACACCAAATTTACACGCCCGACAGCTTGAGTACTTAAAGAACCCAAGTCGCGGGGGAAGCCATGATTTAATTTTTGGTAGTTCAGGAAATGAGTTGGAAACATGACTACGTAGGGAGGGTCCCCTCCTAAACGTAATCTTAGGATTCTGAGGTAGACTCAAAGCCAGGACTCCATCAGTTTGGAGGATAGGCCAACTTTGTCAAACTAGACCTAATCTTTCTGTCCTGGCAACTAAAAGATGTAATGAATCTGAGAGCAGAGTTTTCGGTGTCTTCACTAATAGTTGGTGTATCACTATTTTGATTTAAAAGTGATTCCCTGCTTCGTTGATTCATCTTGTTAACAGCCCTGCTGAGGATTTGGTTATTGTAACCTCTAGCTTGGAATCTTCTAAGGGCCTCTGCTGTACATTTTTCCAACTCATCTGGAGAGCTGCAAATTCTTTTTAGACGGAGCAGTTCCCCAAAGGGGATGTTGTCAATCGTGTGCCTGGGATGGGCACTACTTGCATGCAGGGTGGAGTTGCCCGCTGTTTCCTTTCTATGGAGAGTGGTCGCCAATTTGTTGGATTTGATATATACTTTAACATCAAGAAAGTCTACTGAGATTTTACTCATATGGTGGGTAAACTTAAGATTATAATCATTGACGTTAAGTTTTTCGATGAAATTTAAAGCACTGGACTCATTACCTCTCCAAATTAAAATGATATATATATATATATATATATACACACACACACACACACACACACACACACACACACGTATGGAATATGCTACTTACCAGTATGCATCTGTTCTTGGCATAAAGGGCTGCAGAGTGGTACATTTATGAATAGATCGCCATCTGGTGTTGGGCTCGGATGATTGCACTTGTTTTTCTCTTGGAGAAGTCTTTTGTCGTCACGAGACTGATGACTCCTCCTTTGGTTGCTAGTGCGCATGGGCATCGGCTCCATCCTTAGATTGTTTTGCCATAGTAGGGTTAGATGGAGTAGTATGATAGAATACGGATAGAAATGCCCATGTAAGTGTATCTAAATAAGATAGTGTTGGAACAGACACAGGTTTCCGGGGAGGCTGGGAGGGCATGTACCACTCTGCAGCCCTCTATGTCAAGAACAGATGCATACTGGTAAGTAGCATATTCCGTTTGAGGCATATGGGCTGCAGATGGTACATTTATGAATAGACTATACAGCAGTTACCTCCCTAGCGGTGGTCACCAGTGTCTGTTGCAACAGTTTGAAATAAAGTTTTTAGTACAGCTTGGCCCACTCTAGCCTGTTGTGTCGCCTGCACATCTACACAGTAGTGTTTTGTGAAGGCATGCGGTGTGACCCAGGTTGCTGCTTTGCATATGTCATCTATTATTTATTTATTTTATTTTATATTCTTATATAGCGCCTGAATAGACCCCCGAAGGGGTATCTCCGCGCTTTGCCAGTAAGAATATAACTCCAGATGGTCTTGTTCAGAGGGGATAGTACATATTACCAAGGGAAAGTCAATTGCTGGAAAATAAGTGTGTTTTTAAGGTCTTCCGGAAAGTCAAGTGGCTGGTGAGTGATCTCAACTCAAGAGGTAGAGAGTTCCAGAGCCTTGGTCCCACATGGGCCAGCGCTCGGCCTCCTTGTCTGGATTTCTTTATTCTAGGTACCTGCAAAAGCTCCAGGTTACCAGAGCGCAAGGAGCGCCCAGGAGCATATGGCTGAAAGATTTTGGCCAGATATTTTGGACCTTCACCCATCACACTTTTGTGGATAGTGCATAGAGTCTTAAACTGTACTCGCTTCCTCACTGGTAACCAGTGGAGTCTGGTCAGCAGGGGGCGAGAGGGAGTCCTAGAAGGTACATTAAGGACTGTCCTTGCTGCCGTGTTTTGGATCACTTGTAACTTTTCAAGTTGCCCTTCATTAGCTCCTAAAAGAAGACCGTTACAATAATCCACTCTGCTGATGACTAGCGCCTGCACTAGTGTTTTCCTGTGGCAGTCTGGAGGATAGGGGAACACTCTTTTTAGCATCCCAATTGCCCGAAAGCAAGTACTGGCCACTTGATTTACATGGTCTTTAAAAGTGAGTGTCTGATCTAATAACACTCCCAGGTTTTTGACCGTGCTCTTAGGGCTGGGAACAGGTCCTAATTCTAAGGGCCACCATTCAGGTGACCAGTGTGTTGCTGCTTGTCCAAACAACATGACCTCTGTTTTCCCTACGTTGCATTGAAGACAGTTTGATGACATCCACTCGGATATTGCTCTCATTCCATCTGCAAAAGATCTTTTTATTGCAGGTGTCAGACTTTTAAAAGGGAAAAGGAGTTGGGTGTCGTCGGCGTACGACACCGGGGTAAACCCAAATGATCTTGCTAAGTTGGCTAAGGGGGCCACATACACATTGAATAGTGTCGGGCTTAAACAAGAGCCCTGTGGCACTCCCTTGTTGAGCTCCCTGTAGATGGATTTGTGGGAGCCCAGCCTAACTTCTTGGGAGCGGCCAGATAGAAAACTTATTATCCTTGACAGAGCCACTCCTTCCAGGCCTACGTCCTTTAAACGGTCGAGAAGCACCGTGTGAGACACCGTATCAAAAGCGGCGGAGAGGTCCAACAGCACCAGAATCATAGAACTGCCCTCATCCAGTGCCATTTTGATGTTATTGGTCACTGTTTGAAGGGCTGATTCGGTGCTGTGGTTAGGCCTGAACCCAGATTGTGAGTAGTCCAGGCCCTCCGTCGCCTCAAGATGTTCTGATAGATAGGTGTTCACGTGCTTCTCAGCTATCTTGCCGATGTAAGGCAGGAGTGAGATGGGACGCAGGTTTGAGAGGTCTGTCCATGGAGATGGACAGACCTAGAGGAATGTTTCCTAAGAATGCCATAGATGCCCCTAGTTTACATGTAGAGTGAGCTCTAGGAGGAACAGTTAATGTCCTTTTTGCTTTTATGTAACATATTTGTATACATTTTACAATCCACCTGGCAATGCCTGCTTTAGAGATAGGATTGCCCTTATGTGTTGAAGAAAACGCTACAAATAGTTGTTTGGTTTTTCTGAAAGTTTGTGTTCTTTCTATGTAGTACAATATTGCCCTTCTGACATCTAATGTATGTAGGGCCCTTTCTACTACCGTCTGTGGTTTTGGAAAGAAGACTGGTAGTTCCACTGGTTGATTGATGTGGAATGCTGAAATCACTTTAGGCAAGAATTTTGGGTTTGTTCTAAGAACCACTTTATTTTGGTGTAACTGTAGGAATGGTTCTTGTATTGAAAATGCCTGTATTTCACTTACTCTTCTGAGTGAAGCTATGGCTATAAGAAAGGCTACCTTCCATGTAAGGAATTGTATTTCACACCTATGCATAGGTTCGAAAGGCGGTCCCATTAGTCTGGTGAGTACTATGTTGAGATTCCAGACCGAAGAAGGCGGTAGTCTTGGTGGAATGACTAGTGGCCTTCCATGAAAGCTTTTATTGCTGGCACTTTAAACAGGGATAGATGTTGCCCGTTTTGTAGGTACGCTGCTATAGCTGCAAGATGTACTCTAATAGATGCGTAAGCAAGGTTACATTGCTGTAAGTGTAGTAAATAGCAAATAATCTCTTTAGTGGATGCGTCCAGAGGGTTGATGTTGTTACTGTTACAGTATACAGCAAACCTTTTCCACTTTGCTGCATAGCATGCTCTGGTGGTAGGACGTCTTACTTGCTTAATGATTTCCATACAGTTTGGAGGTAAATTTAAGTATCCAAATTCTATGACCTCAGGAGCCAGATCGCTAGGTTCAATTGTTTAGGATCTGGGTGCATTATTTCTCCATGGTTCTGTGTAAGGTGCAAGGGTAATATTTCTAACTTTTGATGTGGCACCTGTGAGAGTTGCAGTAGCGTGATGAACCACGGCTGTTGTGCCCATGTGGGTGCTACTAGTATCATTGTCATTGAATGTTGCTGCAGGTTTCTAACCACTAATGGAATTAGTGGGAGAGGGGGAAAAGCGTATGCAAATTTGTTGGACCAATTTGTCCATAACGCATTGCCCTGCGACAGGTGGTGTGGGTACCTGGATGCGAAGTTTTGGCATTTTGCGTTCTGATGAGTGGCAAATAGATCTATCTCTGGTTGTCCCCATCTTTGGAAGAATGGCTACAGTATTTGGTCGTGCAGTTCCCATTCGTGTATTTGTTCTGACTCTGCTTAAGATGTCTGCCATCTGATTTTGAACTCCTGGTAGGTGTTCGGCTAACAGATAGATCTTTTGAGGAATGGCCCATCTGCATCTATTAACTTTGACTCCTTATCAGGAGGAGGAGCTTCTCCTGTAGTTAACGAGTTTGCTCTCTTACGAGCGTTTGTGACTACTAGCGAGTCCAGAGGTACCTGTCCCTTGATAAATATTGGGTCCTTTGGTGCTGCCTTATATTTTTTATCAATTCTTGGGTTTAATACCCTAGCCCTCACAGGATCTTTGAATAGGTCAGCTGTGTGATTGAGAAGACCCTTAAGCATAGGTAGTGTTCCTGATGTTCTTTGTGCAGCAGGTAGTGTTTCTAAAAGGACATCCTCTATTTGAGGTTCCTTGTGTAAGTCTACCTTGTGGTATTTTGCTGCCCTATTAATTAACTGTGCAAAACCTGTATTATCATCAGGTGGTGAGGGTTTTGAGGGATATAGTTCGGGGTCGTTATTATCTGACCCTGCATTATAATCCTCCCATGGGTCTGCTTCATCTGGGGCAGTGTTGTCATCCCCATGAAGTTCTCCCTCCCCAGTATCACTTTCTACATCTGTTTGAGGTGTAGATGGTCTTGGTATAGAAGGTGGAGGAATAGCTGGCAGAGTGTGAGGAAGAGGAGAAGATGGTGTGTCTGTAGGTTGAGGAGAAAGGGGAGGAGTTGTATTTGTCCCCATTGTTCTCTTTTTAGGAGGAAGAGCTTTGTCGTCCAACTGTTCATTCTTCCTCTTTTTAGGTAGTTTTGTCACCACTTTGCCAGTTTGGGGATCGATAAAATTTTTGTTTTGGATCTGTCTGATGCTCCTGTTTTGGTACGGACATTTTTGGTTCCGAAAGGTGCCTTTGCTTCTGACCGTCAGTGTTCTGCGTTTTCGGTACCGAGAAGTTTCTCGATTCAGATTTTTTTGGTGTCGAGTAAGTCTTCGGCGTCGAAGCATGTTTCGGTTTCGACATGAAATGTTTCGACTGCGAGCCTTCCTTTGTATGGAGCTTCGATGACGATCGCTTCTCGGATCCGACATAGTGGGAGGCCGAGTGTTTCGGTTTCGTTGCCGGACTCGAAGGCGTGGCGTCGGAAACTTTTTTCGGTAGTCTGACCGGGCTCGAAGGCGGGGTCGACATCAAACGGGGTCGGTTTTTCGGTAAGGGGACGTCGTCACTCACGGTTTGATGATAGTCGATTTCTTCGACATCAGACTCGTCCACTTCCGACCCCGACTCCTCATCTTCTTCTTTTTCTTCTAATTAAAAACAATGTAGCCTTCCATGACTTTGTGATGTCTAGAAGGCCTGTATGGGTTTTTATTACGGAAACCTGGGCCACGGAGACCTCAGGACACGACCTTTTAATGGCAATCCCGGAGGGTTATGCACTGCACAGATTTGACAGAGCTAAGCGAAGGGGCGGAGGATTGGCGATCCTCTACCAATCACATCTTACCTGCCGTATCAATGCTCTGTCGGTACCATCTGATCCCTTTCAGGTACTACATTTTTTTATCTCCTCATCTCCATCAGCATCCTTTGTAGGCCTTCTTGTGTATGGGCCCCCAGGCCCTAGATCAAATTTTAGCAGTGACCTGTTCAGAATCTTGGAGCCATATATTGGCAAGCCCCACTTCACTATTTTAGGGGACTTAAACTTTCACCTAGATGACCTCACCTCTAAAGACAGCTCGTCCTTGGTCGATCCCCCTTGAAGCTTGTGGCTTTTTTCAACTGGTAAAAGGTCAAACTCACCAGGCAGGCCACACGCTGGATGGAATTTTCTCCAACGATCCAAGGTTTAAGACGGGTACTCCTGAACCGCTGGTCTGGACAGACCACCTGGCAGTACCTATAGAATTGACCCTTCCTCACCCAGACCCATCCAAGAAGGGACAGGCTCAGGGAGAGGGCAAAAGGAACTATAAAAACATCACTAATGATTCTCTGGCCCCTCTCATTAGTTCTGTCTCCCTGCCATTAGACCCAGAGAAGGCAGCACAAAAACTTGCCAAATCCATCGTTGGAGCAATAGATGCTCTAGCTCCAGCGATACGCCGATATTCAGCGAGGCGCAGGCCCTCCGCCCCCTGGTTCACTGAGCCACTTAGGCTGATGAGACAGGAGTGCAGGAGGTAGGAGAGAAAATGGAGGAAATCATGGGACACTACGGACAGAGAGACTCAAACGACTGTTAGGTGAATATAAGACCACGGTCATTAAGACAAAGCAAGAATTCTTCTCTGACCTTACAACTTCTCTCACCTCATCGAAGGAGCTGTTTAAGGTAGTGTATTCCCTCTGCTCACTACAAGTTCCAGACCCAGTGATAGGATCGCAGGAGCTCTGTGACAAGATCTCGACCTTTTTCTATGCTAAAATCGATGAGATCTCCGTTAATCTGGAAATGCAGAAAAAAATCACTTGGGATCCACACGATTCAGGCTCTCACAAACTTAGAAGCCTGGTCTAAAGACCCTACCAAGACTCTCTCTAACTTTCCACCGATCACACTCGATAACCTTAACTCACTGTTGAACAGGACCAAATCTTCCTCTCCTTTGGACCCCTGTCCTCTCAAAGTGATGAAGGAGTGTAGGGACACATTACTTCCTCCTTTATTGGAGGTAATGAATAGTGCCCTGTTGCAGGGGGTCTTTCCTTCAGTCTGGAAGAAAGCGATTGTCAGGCCACTACTTAAAAAGCCCTCCCTTGACCCCACAATCTTAAAAAATTTCAGACCCATCTCCTTACTTCCTGCCCCAGCCAAAATGCTTGAGGCCCACCTGAACTCGCACTTGTCTGCCTTCCTGGACTCCTCTGGGTTTTTAGATCAGACCCAACATGGGTTCAGGAAATTCCATAGCACGGAGTCTGCACTTACTATGGTGACAAACAACATCAGAATGAAAGTGGACCAGGGACAGACAACGCTGCTGGTCTTACTCGATCTGACCCCAGCATTCGACACCCTATCTCCCTCGATTTTAACACCTCGTTTGATGGAGATAGGAGTGGAGGGGCCAGCTTTGAGCCTTCTGTCCTCTTTTCTAGACCTTAGAGAACAGAGGGTCAAATTGGGAGAATACCTCTCCCCTGCTAATCTCTGCAATGTGGGGTACCACAGGGGTCGGCTTTATGCCCGATTCTACTTAACATTTATGTGGCCCCCCTAGCGAGATTAGTAAAAGCGCAGGGAATGGAAGTAGTGTCGTATGCAGACGACACTCAGATCATGGCGTTGCTGGCTCAATCGGTTAGCACCTCCGCGTTCAGCTTCAGGAGTTGTATGCAATCAGTCGCTGACTGGATGATACTCAACTCCTTGAGGCTGAATGGCGATAAGACCGAGGTGCTGATCTTTGGAAGGGACCAGGATGTGTGGTCAAATGAATGGTGGCCGCCATCCTTGGGAACGTGCCCGGTCCCCTCACATTCAGCTAGAAACCTAGGGGTCATTTTTGATACCTCGCTGGCAATGACCCATCAGGTCAATAGAACGGTGGCCACCTGTTGGGGAGTTATCAAAATTCCCCGAAGAATAGTGCATTACCTTTCCCCGCAAGCTAGGAAACAGACAGTGGTTGCGTTGGTCGGTTCAAGATTGGACTATTGCAACTCACTGTATGCAGAGATCAATAAGGGACTGATCCAGCGTCTCCAAACAGTACAGAATGCGGCAGCAAGATTTGTACTAGACATCCCCTGCTCTTCCTCTGCAACACTAGCCAGAAAGACCCTCCACTGGCTTCCTATAGAGCACCGTATCTCCTTTAAAATCATCTGTCTAGGGCATAGGGCTTTAAAAGCTGGAACATCTGATGGGCTGGGATCACATCTCTCTGGCTATGTCCCCAGCAGATGCTTACGCTCATCACAACAGAATCTTTTGGCGATTCCTCGGACTAAGAAGACCAGATGGGGAGGAAGAGCTTTCTCTACAGTTGCCCCTCGTCTTAGGAATGCACTCCCCTTGGAGCTTAAGTCCTTATCCTCACTGCCCCTCTATAAAAAGGCCCTAAAAACATGGTGTTTCAAGAAAGCTTACTAGTAATTAGCTCTCTGGACATGTAAGTATTTTTGGTTAGACGCCTGGATACCCATTGGGCTGAGTTTGCGCGTTATAAATTTGCTTTCATTTCATTTCATTTGGGTGCTGGGCCTCAAACAGCTCTGGGATTGCCTCGGACTGCATTCTCGACATTTCGTGTCTTCGGGCTCGACTGTTTCTAATAGTTGACTTGGAGGAGAATGCTTTGCAGGCTTCACAGTCCCTGGATTCGTGTTCAGATGATAGTCAAAGATTGCACACCTCGTGAAGGTCCTTTTGTGGGAACTTAGCACCACACGCTGGACACCTTTCCATGGACTCCGGGCTGGACTACGCCGAGATAGGCCTCCCGGTCTCGTCGACGTAGAAGTTGTAACTTTTGTTGTTTGACGTTGAAACGCGTCGAGATGGAAATGAACTCGCGTTCAATAACTATACCGTCGCATTGGAAAGGGAATACGCGCCGAAATATCACTTTTTTCCCGAAGTCGATCCGGAGCGCTTCGATCCTCATCCGAACCCGATGGCGGAAAAAAACTATTTAAGGATGGAGCCCATGCCCATGCGCACTAGCAACCAAAGGAGGAGTCATCAGTCTTGTGACGACGATAGACTTATCCAAGAGAAAAACAAGTGCAATCATCCGAGCCCAACACCAGATGGCGATCTATTTATAAATGATTTAGAAAAGGGGGTGGTGATGAACAGAGTGTCTGAGTTAAGCAGACCACTCTTACCCAGTAAAAAGATCAGGGCTTGATCCATCACCGTTATTTATCTCACTGCCCCATCCCAGCTCAGAACCTGGCTATATGCAAATTAGTCTGTCCCTAGCCCAGTGCATCATGGGAACAGGGCAGACTAAACTACCAAGCCAATTCTTCACCAGAAAGGAGACAAGCTACCGGGGACCGGTTTCTGGCATTTCAGCCTTCTTCGGCCCGGCTTGCTTGAATCCTGATGGAGCAGTGAGAAAGGGACTCATGTCTGAGTATACCCTGCCACACCTATAGTGGCCAAAAACGATTTAGAAAAGGGGGTGGTGATGAACCGGGCCGAAGACGGCTGTAATGCCAGAAACCGGTCCCCGGGAGCTTGTTTCCTTCCCAGTGTAAGAATTGGCTTTTGTAGTTTGGTTTGCCCTGTTCCCATCATGCACTGGGACAGGAACAGACTAATTTGCATACAGCCAGGTTCTGAAACTGGGATGGTGCAGTGAGCTAAAAAACTGTGTTGGATCTAGCCCTGATCTCTTGACTGGGTGAGAGCTTTCTGCTTAATTCAGAGACTCTGTCCCTCACCACCCCTTGTTGTAAATATTTTTGTCCACCCTAAGCGTGGAAGGGTATTCTCAGATGTGAGACCCTTGCTCATTGCACCATCAGGATTCAAGCAAACCGGGCCGAAGACGGCTGTAATGCCAGAAACAGGTCCCCGGGAGCTTGTTTCCTTCCCAGTGTAAGAATTGGCTTTTGTAGTTTGGTTTGCCCTGTTCCCATCATGCACTGGGACAGGAACAGACTAATTTGCATACAGCCAGGTTCTGAAACTGGGATGGTGCAGTGAGCTAAAAAACGGTGTTGGATCTAGCCCTGATCTCTTGACTGGGTGAGAGCTTTCTGCTCAATTCAGAGACTCTGTCCCTCACCACCCCTTGTTGTAAATATTTTTGTCCACCCTAAGCGTGGAAGGGTATTCTCAGATGTGAGACCCTTGCTCATTGCACCATCAGGATTCAAGCAAACCGGGCCGAAGACGGCTGTAATGCCAGAAACCGGTCCCCGGGAGCTTGTTTCCTTCCCAGTGTAAGAATTGGCTTTTGTAGTTTGGTTTTCCCTGTTCCCATCATGCACTGGGACAGGAACAGACTAATTTGCATACAGCCAGGTTCTGACACTGGGATGGTGCAGTGAGCTAAAAAACGGTGTTGGATCTAGCCCTGATCTCTTGACTGGGTGAGAGCTTTCTGCTTAATTCAGAGACTCTGTCCCTCACCACCCCTTGTTGTAAATACTATTTATAAATGTACCATCTGCAGCCCATATGCCTCGAGCATATATTTTTGACACTGAAAATAACAAAGGTTACAGGAACATTCTAGTTCGGGTTAGATTTTACTCATACAAAACCATAGAAATTCAGCAGTTATAGTTATCTGAGCTAACAATAAGTTAATCCTCTAAAATACACTGCTTAGGACCTCACATGTATCACTCATGACATGGTCAGTGACATCAATGATGACATCATCCACAGAACCATTCACACATCCCCTCATACACCCACTAACACACCCATTCACAGACACACATGGCCCCTGCCACCCCACAGAACCAGGGACCGCAACCTCCCAGGGGGTGAAATACATCAATGTAGGGGTCCGTCAAGGCCCTCCGGCCGCAGGGCTTACCACCTCCCTGGGGCTAACTTCTATGATGGAGAGGGGATGGGTGGCCCCCACTATGAAAACATTTATGGCCCTGTGGGCTGCCACGCCCCATGGCCGGCTACTGCTACCTCCTGAGGTGCCTACCCACAAGGTGGCGGTTTGCTCTTTCTTGGTGGGAGCTGACAGCTCAGACCAAGCAAAAGCAAACATCACTCTGCCGGAGCGATAAAACCGGTCCGGATTCCAGAAAGCAGAATTTTCATCGGTTTCTTTGCACGGAAATAGGAGTGCAGAGAAACAGAACATTGCTCTGGCAGACAGGGTGCTGCCTTTCAGGAGCCCCCTGTCTGTCACAGCAATGCCTGCTCCCGCAGGAGCCGAGGAGCAAGCAGGGACCGCGGGAGACTTGATGCCCCCCCTGCCCCAAGTCCCCAAAACAGCTCACTGGGTGCAGGCGGGGACATAGGAGAGGGAGTCCCTGAGGTCAAAATCGGCCCAGGGAGGAGGCCTCACAGCCCTCTGCCCCTAATAAAAACATTATTAAAAAAATAAGCAGGGTCCCAAGGGGTGGTGTCACCGGGGCCGAAATCGATCCGGCGAGGGGGGCTGTGCAACCCCTCCTCACTTTGCAAAAAGGCTGGGACTGGGGGGATGGGATTTCGGGCCATTTCGGTCTGGAGAGGGAGGCCACACTCCCCTAATAAAAAATACATTTAAAAAAAGGCCGGCCCCAGGGAAAGTCGCCGGAGCACTGCCTCCTTTCGCCACCACTCTGCAAATGCGCCTCCTGATGCACTACTGGTTGAGGGATTAGGTTCCCTTGGCTGCTGAGGGTCCTTGGGGGTCATGACCCCCTCCTGAATCCTCCATTAAGTCCCACACAGCGAGATTGCTGAAAACTCACAGGAGGCCTACCCCTTTCTCCATCCCTTTGCAAACGTGCATCCTGGCGTACTACTGGTTGGGAGATTAAATCCCCTTTGTTGCGGATGTTCCTTGGGGGCCAAGAACCCCTTCTGTTACATTCAGTAAGTTCCACACAGCAGGATAACAGAGCTGATCCAAGGACTTTCCCCATCACTCTGCAAACACGCCTCTTTGAGCATTACTGCTAGTGGGAATGAAGTTGCCTTGAATGTTGAGGGCTCTTGGGGCCCAACTATCTCTCCTGCTACCTCTAGTAAGTCATACACAGAGGGATTGATGAGAGCTCATCCGAGGCCCACCCCCTTCTCCACCACTCTGCAAAAACATATACATATATACATACATACATATAGCTCCAAAACATCCTACAGGAATAGCCTGTAATAGATTGCAGCACTCGCAGGGGTGGTTTCACAAAAGAGGTTTATTTGGAAACCTTCAGCACATCAACAATTTTTTATCTCACGTTCGTACAAACGTTCCAATTTTGTCAACTTGGAGTTTAAATCTGTTGTGCCTCCGATAGCCTGTCCCTGTTTGTCTTTTTGCGTATCATTTTGTTTTTTCTTGTTTTCGAACATTCCCAACTCGGACTCACGCCGTTCCGTTTCACAAAACATTTTGGTTAGTTCTAGCTGCGTCCGCAGCTTTCCCAATTAACGTGCTGTTTCCCCTAACGCTCTGTGGTAAATACGTATCGATATCAAAGAGTTCTTGTGCCAACCGACACCTTACCGGAGTAATATTCCTGTAGGACGTTTTGAAGCTTTATATGATTAACGGGTACACCCCCGGTAAGCAGGCACCCGCTCGAAGTTGCGGCAGGCTGGTGTTTTGGAGCATATATATCTATATATATATCTATATATCTATATATATCTATATATCTATATCTATATAACACTCCTCCGCCACTTGGACGAAAGCAATGGGCGCACTCCCTTTAAGTTCCACAAATTAGTTTATTACAATCCTTCAGCAATGAAAACAAACACGATCTACGCGTTTCAGTGCTCCCAGCACCTTGCTCACGATCACTTTCTCAAGTTTTTTTCACAACATTTAAAGCGACCTCAGTGTTTGATGTTACATCACATCCTGTTGTAATTCGCTAGGCATTCTGGTATTTGTGGTTTTTTAGCAATCTAATTTTTTTTAAAAAAGGGTTCTCTAAGTGAAATTAAACCATTTAACAAGAGAAATCAATCAAACTTTTGCCTCAACCTTATGTTTATGGTATTGTTGGCTGATATTATAATTATGCATCATTATTTTTTGTCACTTATTTTTGCCAACTATTTATCACTTTCAATCCCTCCAGTGGGATTAGTTCACTGTTTATGACACATGAGATAGTATTGGTCGACATTATAATGTCCACATTTGTCCTTTTCCATCCCTATAGTGGGATTAGTCAACTAATTGATGAGGCTGCCATCTTGGGTCATCCAGTCTTGTTATGAAATGGTTTTCAACATCACCAATTCACTTATTCTGTCTCTGCTTTTGTCCATATTAGAGATGAATATATAACTGCTCCGATTGGTTCAGGCCGTGAGGACTTAAAGTTCTAAAATTTAGGATGTGGCGTGACTCCTTTTGTCTCAGAATTTTTTCGCGGTCTCCACCACGTGTGTATTTTTTGGGATAGTTTCTATTCCAAAGAATTTCAATTTAAGCCAATCTCCATTGTGCTTTAGCTCCATATGCTTTGCCACTGCGTTGGCTCTGTCCTTATGTACTGTGGCTCTCACATGTTCCATTATTCGTTTTTTTAGCTCTCCTTTGGTGCTGCCCACGTACATGAGGGGGCATGGACATTCTATCCCGTAGACTGTAAATTCAGTTTTACATGAAATTAGTTGTCGTATCTGCCATTTTTTGTTGTTGCGTAATGGTATTTCTTTAGTTTGTTTGGCGATTTGGCACATTTTGCAACCATAACATTTCACAAAACCAGTGGTTTTCAACCAGTCTTTCTTTTTGTTCGGTTTACAGTGACTGTGAATCAACCGGTCCTTCAAGTTTGGTGCTCTCCTGTATGTTACAACTGGATGTTCGAGACAGCCGAGGGTGACGCTGCGCTCCGACTAAACCGCCATTGACCGGATTCTGACTAATCCTTTCCGTCAACGGGGACACGATACTGACTCTCTACCAATCGATACTTGGAGTGGTCCCCCCCAGCCAGCACCCGGATCGTTTCCTTCTCACTACCCATGTGGGATATGTATTTTAATTTCACAAGATTGAATGCTAATATCGACCTCGACCAATTAATATAACCCAGCAACACTGATTATAACAGGTTGCCTGCCCCGCTACCCTCTTCCCGTCCTGATGAAGACCCACCCGCAAGGACTTTAATGCTTCCTGCCTTCCTAGGGTCGAAACGTCGACTTTCTCAGCTCCTACACAGCCTCCTCCTACCCCAAATTTTGCATAGTATGGATTTTGGGGCATGTGTATTTTGAACTTTCAAGCTGATTCAGTATCTATATGCTGTCCATTTGATATTTGAACCTATGATAATGTCTGAATAATACATGCTTTTATTGTCACGAATTCCCCCCCACACTACCCTCACAACTGCACGTCCCCCTTACCCCCAGGGGCACTAATACAATTGTGTATTGTACATTTGGTTTTGACAACTTTTCCCTATAATGTGAATAAAACATTATAGATGCACTTATTTCTATTTTCTTTGTTTAAATTTTCTCTATTCATACGTCCTCCTTACTGGGACCCCTTCCTCTTAACACGTACATGAGGGGGCATGGACATTCTATCCCGTAGACTGTAAATTCAGTTTTACATGAAATTAGTTGTCGTATCTGCCATTTTTTGTTGTTGCGTAATGGTATTTCTTTAGTTTGTTTGGCGATTTGGCACATTTTGCAACCATAACATTTCACAAAACCAGTGGTTTTCAACCAGTCTTTCTTTTTGTTCGGTTTACAGTGACTGTGAATCAACCGGTCCTTCAAGTTTGGTGCGCTCCTGTATGTTACAACTGGATGTTGTCCCACTAGTTTGCCTAAAGTGTCATCCAGATGTAGGATCTTCCAATTTTTTCTCATGATTTGAACAAGGTTTTTACTGTTTTCAGAGTAATCAGTGATAAGTCTGATAGGCTCTTGATCACTTTTGTCTTTGTTTGATCGTTTTAAACATTCCTGTCTGGGTTTTTCGTTGGCTCTTTTCCAACATTTTTCTATGTTCCCTTGATTGTATTTACGATTTTTGAATCTTCTTTTTGTTGTGGCGCTATGTTTTTGCCACTCAGAGTCTTCGCTGCATATTCTTCGAATGCGAAGAAACTCCCCATATGGGATACTTGAAATCAAGGAGGCCTGGTGGAAGCTGGTCGCTTCCAACGCTGCATTGGTAGCTGTTTCTTTTCTGTGCAGCGTCGTGTGGATCTGATTGTCTTTGATATAGATACGGGTGTCCAGGAATGTTACTTCTTCGTTGTTGATTTCGTATGTGAAGGTTAACCCTGTCATACTGCTGTTGATGATCTTGTAATAGTCCTGAAATTGATCCAAAACATGATTTTGCAGGTGAATTGGTCATATTCAGATGCCCAGGCTATTTCCTTTTCCCAGTATCCCATTGTGAGACACGCATAATTTGGGCTAAATGAAAAACCCATTGCAGTTCCACTGGATTGTCTATATAGCTCTTCACCAAACAGAAAAATGTTTTGAGATAAGCATAGTTCAATCATGTCTAGCAGCATTAGGTTGTGATTTTTGTATTTGATGTCTCTGTGTTGCAAAAAATATTCACATGCCTTTATTCCAGTGTCATTTTGTATGTTCGTATATAAAGATACGACATCCATGGAAATCAGTTGGTAATTTTCTTGCCATGGTGTGTTTTCCAGTCTTCTCATGAAGTCATTGGTGTCTTGAATGTATGAACTTAATTGTGTGACATGTGGTTTGAGAAAATAATCTATATAGTTTGAAACAGGTTCCAAAAGAGAGCCTTTTGCG
Organism: Lissotriton vulgaris; assembly: GCF_964263255.1. NCBI lineage: Eukaryota > Metazoa > Chordata > Amphibia > Caudata > Salamandridae > Lissotriton > Lissotriton vulgaris. Next base: position 770,587,385 of record NC_141698.1, on the reverse strand, counting down.
GATAAAATCGGTCTTCCTGGAGGTTTGTTTCGGTCTTTGTGGACCTTAGGGAAGAAACATATTGTTGCTGTTATCGGGTAACTGGTTGTTAAATATTTCTGTTCATCTTCATCAATAAATTGTTTAATTTCCATTGACCTAATTTTTCATCCAATTTGTTCTTTATTTCTTCCGTTTGGGTTGGATTTTAACCTCTCATAGTATTTGACATCTTTCAGTTGTCTATGAGCTTCAATGATGTATGAACTCTTTTCCCAGATCACAATATTTCCTCCCTTATCCGCCATTTTTATTTCTATTTGGTCATCTTTGCATACATTTTCTAGTGCTTTTCGTTCCTCCAAGGTAAGGTTGTCTTTGTAGTTGGATCCCTTGATTTTATATAGGTCCTGGATTACAGCCTCTTGAAAGATATCCACCTTGTTTCCAGCCGGTAACTGGGGATAAAATTTTGATTTTGGCTTTAATTTGCTGATGCCTGCTCCCATTTGTACGATCGCTTGACTGACCGTCATTTCGTTTCCATCAGTTATGTCTAGATTCAGGAGTGTGGTGTATGCTTCTCCTTCTTTAACACGCAAATCTGGGGTACTTTCTTCATCCATTTGTAATTTTTGAAAGTCTTTTTTGTTTTTATTTTCTTCAAAAAACTTTGCCAGTTTGATCTTCCTTATATATAGATAGAAGTCTATTCGTACTTGAGCGATGTTCATCTTTTTCTTTGGGCAAAAGTTTATGCCTCGCTTTAGTAACATGGTTTCCGTATCAGTGATTGTCCTTTTGGAGAGGTTGATAATTTGCAATTCATTGTTTATTTCCCCCTTTTCTGGCGCATACTCCGTGTTTCCGTGCCCACCTTTTCGGTTGATTGACTTGTTTCTTTTGCCCCTTCTGGTCTTTTTTTGTTTGTGGTCCATCGCTGTCCTCTTCCCCTTCCTCTTGATTGGTTTTGTGCGCCTCGGCTCTGTTCCCATTGTCTTTGTTGTAGCACGAGGCGCATATCTCCTAAACAAGCATTTACAATGCAATGGTTTCGCCTTTGGAAAAGTTAGAGTTATTGGCATTGTAAATGACAAAATTTGTATTTGTGTTGGTTTTGAAAACAGATAAATAAATGGCATTGTCATTTACATTGCCATTAGCTTAATCTCTGCAGTCACTCTGCACTCTCTAGCACTCCCTACTCACTCTGCACTCTCTAGCACTCCCTACTCACTCTGCACTCTCTAGCACTCCCTAGAACTCCCTATTCACTCTGCACTCTCTAGCACTCCCTATTCACTCTGCACTCTCTAGCACTCCCTACTCACTCTGCACTCTCTAGCACTCCCTACTCACTCTGCACTCTCTAGCACTCCCTATTCACTCTGCACTCTCTAGCACTCCCTACTCACTCTGCACTCTCTAGCACTCCCTACTCACTCTGCACTCCCTAGCACTCCCCATGCACTCTCCACTCCCCATGCACTCTCCACTCCCCATGCTCTATGCACTCCCCATGCTCTATGCACTCCCCATGCTCTATGCACTCTGCACTCCCTTTGCACTCTGCTCACTCACTTTGCACTCTGCTCACTCACTTTGCACTCTGCTCACTCACTTTGCACTCTGCACACTCACTTTGCACTCTGCACACTCACTTTGCACTCTGCACACTCACTTTGCACTCTGCACACTCACTTTGCACTCTGCACACTCACTTTGCACTCTGCACACTCACTTTGCACTCTGCACACTCACTTTGCACACTCACTTTGCACTCTGCACACTCACTCTGCACACTCACTTTGCACTCTGCACACTCACTTTGCACTCTGCACACTCACTTTGCACTCTGCACACTCACTTTGCACTCTGCACACTCACTTTGCACTCTGCACACTCACTTTGCACTCTGCACACTCACTTTGCACTCTGCACACTCACTTTGCACTCTGCACACTCACTTTGCACTCTGCACACTCACTTTGCACTCTGCACACTCACTTTGCACTCTGCACTCTGCACACTCACTTTGCACTCTGCACTCTGCACACTCACTTTGCACTCTGCACTCTGCACACTCACTTTGCACTCTGCACTCACACTTTGCACTCTGCACTCTCACTTTGCACTCTGCACACTCACTTTGCACTCTGCACACTCACTTTGCACTCTGCACACTCACTTTGCACTCTGCACACTCACTCTGCACACTCACTTTGCACTCTGCACACTCACTCTGCACTCTGCACACTCACTCTGCACACTCACTCTGCACACTCACTTTGCACTCTGCACACTCACTTTGCACTCTGCACACTCACTTTGCACTCTGCACACTCACTTTGCACTCTGCTCACTCACTTTGCACTCTGCACACTCACTTTGCACTCTGCACACTCACTTTGCACTCTGCACACTCACTTTGCACTCTGCACACTCACTTTGCACTCTGCACACTCACTTTGCACTCTGCACACTCACTTTGCACTCTGCACACTCACTTTGCACTCTGCACTCTGCACACTCACTCTGCACTCTGCACACTCACTCTGCACTCTGCACACTCACTCTGCACTCTGCACACTCACTTTGCACTCTGCACACTCACTTTGCACTCTGCACACTCACTTTGCACTCTGCACACTCACTTTGCACTCTGCACACTCACTTTGCACTCTGCACACGCACTCTGCACACTCACTTTGCACTCTGCACACTCACTTTGCACTCTGCACACTCACTTTGCACTCTGCACACTCACTTTGCACTCTGCACACTCACTTTGCACTCTGCACACTCACTTTGCACTCTGCACACTCACTTTGCACTCTGCACACTCACTTTGCACTCTGCACACTCACTTTGCACTCTGCACTCACACTTTGCACTCTGCACTCACACTTTGCACTCTGCACTCACACTTTGCACTCACACTCTGCACTAAATTTTATCAAATACCGAGGAGAGGGGACTGCCTGGAGTGTGCCTATGTGGAGAGAGAGAGAGGCCGCCTGTGAGTTAGTGAGTTAAAACACCCCGTCATTTCTGCTCCACGTAGCCTGGGGGGGGGGGGGACAGGAACGGTTAGTCGGAGAGCGGGGGGGGGGGGCGCGAGCGGACAGAGGGAGGGTCGGGAACGGGATAAAAACAAAAGCAAACAGAAAAAATACATTAAGAGCGAAAACGTCAAAATACATAAACTTACAAAGTGAAAACACATTTATAAACAAAATGCTCCTTACCTGATTGCCTCGAGGGAACTCGAATCTTGCAGCCAACTCTAACAACAAACACTTGTAAAAAGAAGAAAACAGGCACTCAAAAAAAAAAAAAATAACACACACCCACCCCCGTGATGACGATCAGAAGTGGGTGTAGAGGGAAAAAATCACGGGAACGCCCCCGAATCTGGTCCGGCCTTGACGGACAGATCCGGCTCCCAATGGCTAGCCTCCATTTATGGAGCTAGCCAATGGGAGCCGGGGGACGTTCCTGAAGCCCATATTGTAAACAATAGATTTCGCCTGCCCCGAAAAGCTGCGCAGAGCGCAGCCTTCGGCAGGCGAAACCTAACAATGTCTGCCACAGGTCACAAAGCATGCATATGCAGCCACCTTGAAATGGGATTTCTTGAATAGTAAAACCAATTCATGCTGGCCACCTAAGTGCCTGCATGTATGCATGCATGCATGCAAATGCATCATTCATGATGCATTTGTGCCCAGGTATTCTGATGCAGTGACAGCCATTTTACCATTAGGTTATTTCAGTGTAAACCAGCATTGGCAAAGGCAATAACTCTGTATTTTACAAACTAGGCAGATTGGTTTTGCTAGTGCTTATTGTAAATACTAGTAAAGCCCCATCACTCCTCAAACAGGCCTTTGAAGTGCAGAACCAAAGATATACGATTCTTGTCAGATGGTCCCTAAATCTATTCAGAGTGCACTTTGTAGTCCCGACACTTGTCAAAAAATACTTTTCTTCCCTGTTTGACTGTTTAAGTATAGAATGTCAATGTTTCTGTATTGCTGATCAAACGGTCACTTATATCAACGCAAATGTAACATTTATGAGGTATTTAGCGACTCCATTCCCGGAGTTCTATTACTTACTGCACCAATAAATGATGCTATTTGGGAGTGATGTATGGTGCTCTTGCCGCAGAGCAGATCCCTCTGCTTTGTGAGGGAGGCGGTGCGCACATTGCCCTAAAGTGGGGTATTTTGCTTTGTGAATATGAGATGTTCAAAACCCAGACCGGCTTTCTTTGGTTCTGTGAGTGATGTGAGATGCACATTGCCTCGGAGCTGGTTTCTGTGATTCTGGGGGTGGGGTGAGATGTGCATTGCCCCAGACCTTTTTTCTATAGTTCCCTAGGGGAGGTGAGAAGCAAACTGCACCAGATCTGCCTTCACTGCATCAGATCTGGTTTCTTTGTGTGAGTGGGGTGAGAAGCACACTGCATCAGAGAGGGTTTCTACATTTCTGTGAGTGAAGTGAGATGCTAATTGCCCCAGAGCTGGTTTCTATGGTTCAATGGGTGAGGTGAGATGCGCATTCCACCAGAGCTGGTTTCTATGGTTCTGCGAGTGCGGTGAGATGCGCATTGCCCCAGAGCTAGTTTCTATGGTTCAATGGGAGAGGTGAGATGCGCATTCCACCAGAGCTGGTTTCTATGGTTCTGCGAGTGAGGTGAGCTGTGCATTGCCCCGGAGCTGGTTTCTATGGTTCAATGGTGAGGTGAGATGTGCATTGCCCCGGAGCTAGTTTCTATGGTTCAATGGGAGAGGTGAGATGCGCATTCCACCAGAGCTGGTTTCTATGGTTCTGCGAGTGAGGTGAGATGTGCATTGCCCCGGAGCTGGTTTCTATGGTTCAATATTGAGGTGAGATGTGCATTGCCCCAGAGCTGGTTTCTATGGTTCAATGGTGAGGTGAGATGTGCATTGCCCCAGAGCTAGTTTCTATGGTTCAATGGGTGAGGTGAGATGTGCATTGCCCCAGAGCTAGTTTCTATGGCTCAAAGGGTGAGGTGAGATGTGCATTGCCCCAGAGCTGGTTTGTATGGTTCAATGGGCGAGGTGAGGTGAGATGTGCATTGCCCCAGAACTGGTTTCTTTGGTTCTGTGAGTGAGGTGAGATACACATTCCTCATAGCTGGTTTCTGTGATTCTGGGGTGGGGTGAGATGTGCATTGCCCCAGACCTTGTTTCTATAGTTTGGTAAGGGAGGTGAGTAGCACACTGCACCAGATCTGCCTTCACTGCATCAGATCTGGTTTCTTTGTGTGAGTGGGGCGAGAAGCACACTGCATCAGAGAGGGTTTCTACATTTCTGTGAGTGAGGTGAGATGCGCGTTGCCCCAGAGCTGGTTTCTATGGTTCAATGGGAGAGGTGAGATGCGCATTCCACCAGAGCTGGTTTCTATGGTTCTGCGAGTGAGGTGAGATTTGCATTCCACCAGAGCTGGTTTCTATGGTTCAATGGTGAGGTGAGATGTGCATTGCCCCAGAGCTGCTTTCTATGGTTCAATGGTGAGGTGAGATGTGTATTCCACCAGAGCTGGTTTCTATGGTTCTGCGAGTGAGGTGAGATGTGCATTGCCCCGGAGCTGGTTTCTATGGTTCAATGGTGCGGTGAGATGGGCATTGCCCCAGAGATAGTTTCTATGGTTCAATGGTGAGGTGAGATGTGCATTGCCCCGGAGCTGGTTTCTATGGTTCAATGGTGAGGTGAGATGTGCATTGCCCCGGAGCTGGTTTCTATGGTTCAATGGTGAGGTGAGATGTGCATTGCCCCGGAGCTGGTTTCTATGGTTCAATGGTGAGGTGAGATGTGCATTCCACCAGAGCTGGTTTCTATGGTTCAATGGGTGAGGTGAGTTGTGCATTGCCCCAGCGCGGGTTTCATTGGTTCTATGGGTGAGGTGAGTTGCTCCATCGCAGGTTTCATTGGTTCTATGGGTGAGGTGAGATGCGCATTGCACCAGCGCGGTTTCGTTGGTTCTATGGGTGAGGTGAGGTGAGTTGCTCCAGCTGAGGTTTCGTTGGCTCTATGGGTGAGGTGAGATGCGCATTGCCCCAGCACGTGTTTCATTGGTTCTATGGGTGAGGTGAGTTGCTCCATCGCAGGTTTCATTGGTTCTATGGGTGAGGTGAGATGCGCATTGCACCTGCGCGGGTTTCGTTGGTTCTATGGGTGAGGTGAGTGAGTTGCTCCAGCTGAGGTTTCGTTGGCTCTATGGGTGAGGTGAGGTGAGATGCTCCAGCGGGGGTTTCGTTGGTTCTATGGGTGAGGTGAAATGCGCATTGCCCCAGCGTGGGTTTCGTTGGTTCTATGGGTGAGCTGAGATGCGGATGCCCCAGCGTGGGTTTCATTGGTTCTATGGGTGAGCTGAGGTGAGTTGCTCCAGCGTGGGTTTCGTTGGTTCTATGGGTGGGGTGAGGTGAGGTGAAGGGATCACTGCCCAGAGCTGGACTCTTTGGTTTTGCGGGTGAGTGAGTTCAGGTGCTGGCTGCCTCGGAGCAGGTCCCTCCGTGCTCCCGGAGGGCGCTCGACGCCTCTACAACCTGCCTCATGTCCTTGTCACTTTTCTCCTCACACCAAAGGCGGCGCATTCATGAGGTTGTCTCTTTATTTTTCTCCTGTCCCCTTTCTTCAATTTTCCCCTCTGACGCCCTCTCTTTTTTCGGGAATAATCGCTTTCTTCGCCTGTTTGCTTTAGGGGCTTTTCATCCATGGCCGTTCAGAAAGGCGTCCCGCCCCCTTTCTGTGCGTCCTTTGAAGCCCCTCGCCTGTCCGCGTCCTGGTCCGGGTCCTGGCCGGCCTGTCACTCGGGGGACCTTTGTATGCCCCCGGCCCCCACCTCCTCCGGAGCACATTTCTGCCCCCTCCCTCCCAAGCCCAGGGTTTGGGTGATCGATTCTCCTAGGAAGGGCCCACGGCAAGGTGCTCAATCCCCCTTTATTCCTACATTCCTTAATTCATCCGCACCGTCCTTCCTTCCTTCCTTCTTGATCCATACTTCGGGACCTTATTCTGTCACTCATTCAATGTTTTCAGTCTTTCAGTCTTTCGTTCTCTCATTCTTTCGTTCTTCTCTTTCTCCTCCCGTATACTTTTCCATTCCCTCTTCCTTTCTTCCGTATATTCTTCCTTCCTTTCACTGTGTATTCCCTTCTATTATCTCTCTATTGCTTTCCTCCACGTCCTCCCTTCTTCCTCCTTTCCTCGATTCCCTTCTCCTCCCGCCTCATGTTTTCCTTTCTTTTTTCATTCCTTTATGTATAACACATTAGTCTTCAGTCTATCATTCTGTCTTACCCATCTCCTAGTTTATTCCCTCAATCACTCCTCTCTCCCCTCCTTCATTCGCGTCCTCCTAGTTCCCCGTCTCTCTCTTGAGACTCGTGAAACAGGCACACAATGCACCCTTCATACCTTAGAAGCAAAGAGCAGGCATGTCCAAAACCAGGGCTTTTCCCAGATTTTTGGGCCATAAGCTTCAGTTTCAGGAAGTAAAATGAATATTTTCTACGGAACTTGGTTTGGGATTAAGTGGCTTGTAGCGGCAAGGCGCCCGTGTGAGAACAAGGCGTTAAATAACTAAACAAAAAATCTATAACGCAAACGAGATATTGTGTTTGTTGCAAGTCAGTGATGTCGGGGAAGGATCAGCCTGCACAGCACTCAGAACCACCATCGCGCCTCTAGCCGCTACGAGCGCGAACTCCGTCCTGAATTGTAACGATGTACAAAGGGCTCGTTACGCCGGAGCACAGCACGTTTCTAAGCGCTACTGGTGCATCAGAACACTAACTGGGAAATATTACGTCAATTGTTTTCTCTCCGGGATTAGCAATGTTGAAAATGTGGGCGTAGGGGTGAGACCTGAACGGCCTGCTTGAAAAGCCGCTATGAGGTGTGGGTCATTTTTCAGGGTTTGCCTGACTACAATCAAGTGTGTGTGTGTGTATGTATATGTATACACATGCAACCAGACCCGTTGTCATAGGTAACACACTCACTTATATATATGTTAACTATGACAATGGGTTGGTTGTAGGACTGCGCAGTCTTTGAGGGCGGTCATGGGGGAAGGACACTTCTAGCTCCTAGACCAGGGGAAAAGCGCTCCAGTGTCCGGCATCTAGGCTCACCTTGAAAAATGTCCTACATTTTTTCGCGTCATGAAAAAAATGTAGGACATTTTTCAAGGTGCAGCGTTACCCCGGTTCTCAGATAGTTTATGCTCGCGGCGACTATATATGTTGCTATGGGAAAAACACGAAATTCTACAGGTAAATTAAATGTAGCATTTGAACCTGAAAAACATCCTCGGCTAGGGCCAATATGCGACTGCAAACATCAGAAAAATTATCCGCAGTAAAGCGCAGAACCCCATACACTAGCAAAAGGGTCTTGCATCCATTTGCAAATGGTCAAGTGAAATCTTAACCAGGAAAATGATACATGGAACTATAGACTTACAGATGAGGAGTTCTTGTTCTTGAAAAAGCGCCGTAAAGCAGCTAAAGTCCAGTGCAATGGGGTTGAAATAGCGCGCAGGAACCCTTGCACGCAGTATATTTACTCAAATGTACTTAGTTGGAAAAACCGCTCTAAATACCGCCGGGGATAGGACAAGGTAACGTGCCGCTCTGAACCGTAATACTACGCGTAATTCCAGCGCGTGTCTACCTAACTGACCTTGCATATGTACTGCAGAAGCATCATGACTGTTTAAGGCAGAAATTACGAGGCAGTTCACGCATCTCCCCGTCTCTCGGCTGGTGCAGCGCCCAGATCTCTGCACTAGTAGTAAGGCACTCTTACCCGCTGTACTTTGCAACTGGAACGATGGTCCGCAGCGGCTGGACAACTCCCCCTTCAGGGCCACGGGAGAAGTTGGCCAGGGCTCTCTCCAGCTGCTGGATGAGTTCAGGAAACTTTAAAAACTCCTCGACGACTTCTGCCGCTATGAAAGCCGGGCGCGCTCTCATGGTGACAGGGTTCACAGCTGAAGAGGGCTCGTGCTGCAGGTCCTGCTGCAGTACAGGCGAGCGGTCAGCGAGGTTCGGCCACGCCTCCTCCTGTGCTCGGGCAAAACGAATCATCCAATCGGGACCCCAGTTCTGGTGGGTAGAAGCCTTTCCAGGCAAAAGGGTGCCTTGCAACTCACAACACGATACAGCCCAGGCTTGTGGCATGTGTGTGCTCTGCCTCTGCCAAAAGTGCATTTAAAGGTTGGCGGATGTCACCGCCTGATGCGTGACAGGTCCAAATTTACAATGAACTGAGCTTAGAGGTCGCCTCCTGGAATTTTTTAGGCCTTAGTTACTTAAAGTGAAACTACAAGACAACAAGCACCTACGAGGACAGGGGGGGGGGGGGGGGGGGGTTAGGGAGAGGACACGGACGGCGGGAGGGAGGCGGGAAACGTGCACAGGACAGCGAGGGGAGGGGGGACGGCGGGAGGAGGGACACAGAGGAAGGCAGGACAGCAGCAAGCACGGCCCGACCGGATCAGATTCGGGGGCGTTCCCGGCTTTTGGCTGACGTAGCATGACGTAGCCAAAAGCCAAAAATTCTCGGGAACGCCCCCGAATCTGGTCCGGCCATGACGGACGCCTCTCTGTTCCAATGGCTAGCCTCCATTTATGGAGCTAGCCAATGAAACAGAGGGCGGGATTCCCGAGCCACATACTGTAATCATCAGATTTCTCCTGCGCAAAAGCTGCTTGCGCAGCTTTGCAGTCGAAACCTAAAAAGGCATCCTTTCGTTGATCATTGGTGTACTTGGTTCACCTCCATTTTTAGGTTTTGCCTAGCGATGCATGCGTACGAAGTACGCATGCGCTAGGAAAAAAAAAATCTTATGATCTGTGTGTGCAGACGGGTAACAGCCCCCTCATCCCATTGGCTAGCTCCATAAATGGAGGCTAACCATTGGGAGTTGCCTCTGTCCGTCAATCCCGGACCAGATTCGGGGGCGTTCCCGAGAATTTTTGGCTTTTGGCTACGTAACGCTACGTCAGCCAAAAGCCGGGAACGCCCCTGAATCTGGTCCGGCATTGCCGGCACCTGATTTTCGATTATTTTGTCCGCTGGCAGGTGCCCACCCTGCCAGGGACCTTGCCGCTGTTGTGGTACCCCGAGCGAGTGCCCACCTCGCTTAATATTTAGATTTTAGGCCGGTGCCCACCCGGCATTGCTCCTTGTATTCACCGCCGCTGCCCCGAGTGAGAGGAGGAAGCAGCGCCCGCCTTCAAGCCCGGGCCGCGCTGGGATTGGCCCAGCCGGCCGAGCCCCCTTCCGCGTCATCGCAGGAGGACGAGGAGAGGGCCGGAAAGAGGAAGCAGCCGGAAAGAGGAAGCAGCCTGCATCAACCGTCCCGAGGCTCCCGAGCACAGGAGGAGCCCCGGGGAAAGAGAACGTCCCTCCGTGGCCCCGGAGAGTCCCGAGGACCCATCAGGTGTTCCAGAGGGCAGGTCAAGCATCCTTGGATGCCTTTGCCAGCTTGTTTCCATCACCAGGATAACGCCAAGCGTCTTGAAGCCTGCTGCTTCGGTTTATAACCACTGGGTCAAGCGCTACGACGAGGATAGCGCACAGGTGGGAGACGGAGCGAGAATAGCGCCTAGAAGAAAGAGAAGACTTAGTGTTACTCATAGTGAAGGAGCAAAGGATTTCAAAGGAAGAATAAACGGGCAGAAGGGAATAAGAGGCAACACAACTTTTACGCTGTGGCGTGCCCACTGAACACTGGATAGCTGCCACTGAAGTGACTGGAAAAGACGTCCCAAGTCTTTGTAGCGGTTGGCATCAAACTTGTCCACAAGCATCAACCACACAGCTCATGCCATGCCGCACACACGCCTCTTGTTATTGGTGACGGCAGTCCTCGCGCTGTGGCAACCAGAGCTGCCAAGCTCAGCCCCATGGTGCAACACAAGCGGGCACTGGTGATACGGGCAGACCGGAACCTGCTGCCTAAGGAGGGGGAACGCTGCCGCCTGGGGGGCAAAAACCGCCGGCCTCCCCAGGCCCCCCAGCCCCTCGGAGTTTACCCTAGAAGCCCCCCGTCGACCCTTGGGGGTCTCATGAAGGGAGATGCAACGGGGTTACAGAGACAGCCATCCACAGAGGGGTCTCCAGTGGGAAACGCTCCCAGCCAGGCCCTGAGGAGAGTAACGAGAAATGCTCCGTCCATGTGGTCCCCTGGTGGCGGGGACGGCGCATCTGCAACAAGTCGGCACGGCCACGGCAGACTAAGAAGCAAGCACAGTCCTCACAGCAAACTGGGCAGCGGCATTGGCCAGGCCGGCCTCGAGAACGGTGGAAATGGCGGGAGGTGGCCAAGGCATGCCGAGGCACATGCCAACGATCACATTGAGGTATTCCACCCCTGGCACCAGCACCCTGGGCACGGGCCTAAAGAGTGGGACGAGCCACTGCCCGGCCCTTCACATGCAGCCCGTAAAGAGTTGGCAGCTCTTTACTTCTCCAGAAACCGAGAGGAAGTGCTAGTGGTGAGACCGGAAGTGCTGGACAGGAAGCTGCCCAGAAAGGAGTTCACCGTGGAAGTCTGGGTAAAGCCGGAAGGAGGGCAAGGCAACCCTGCCGTCATTGCAGGTAAGGCTTGTATCAACACGTCCAAGTCAGGCTATGTCCCTCCTCAGAATAATGCCACCCCCTCACCCCACCCACCCCCTTGTCAAACATAACTCTATCCCTAACACCGCAAACACAATGTACCTTGGGGCCAATTTATTTTATGTCTCCCGAGCTTTCCTTTCACAAACTACTGTAACCTGGTACTTTAATCTGATTGGTTTATTGTGAGACAATGTCACTTCTCCCAGAATGCCCTGAATTATTGGTTACTTGATCCCAGAGGCTGCCCAAAGATATTCTAGCCTGGGAGGGCAAGTTGTTTTAGAGCAATAAAGCGATGTTGTACTGCGTCGGTTCCCACAATGTGCGTGCAGGGTTGTCATATACTATTCGACAGTCTTGTGTTTTTTTCACGCATCAGTGCTAAACATGCTTATCACAGAGGCAAGTAAGTTCTGTTGGCTGAAAAACGAAGACTGCTGCACGCCAACCTCGAGGCAAGAGATCAGTTGGCAGCGATGTATGCGCTACCTAAATGCCACCTGTGGTAATTCTGGTGTGCTGGACGAGCCTCCCCTCTTTCAGGGGTCGATAAAATGATAAGAGGACACAGCTATTTCTTAGAGCGCAGCACAACCCTAGACATTGGCAGCGCCCGAGACAACGAGCATGCACAATTCCCAGTTCGTTTCTGAGTGAAAGCAAACTTGTGCAAAGCGCCTTGAGGCGGTTGGGTTTGTAGCGCGCTCTAGTCCAGAGCCATAAATGCATACAATGTATGGCTCATATCAGCTGCTTAAACTCTGATGTACCTGAGGTGGGACATCTTCAGTGGCTAGCGTTGGATTGGTAATGAGGGCACTCATGCCTGAGGGGCCGGTGTCAGAGCACCAGCAGTGGGCTGCTTTTTTGAGCAGCCTGGGGGCCGATTTGGGCGGTTTCTGAGTTGTTCCATGCCATTAACGGCCCAGTTGGGTTCTGAGTGGCCTTTCTGGAGGTAAATGGGCGTCCATTACCTCCCTTTTACCAAAGTGCAGAGGTGTCACTCCTTTTGTTTTGCTGGGCCGGCCCATTAATGTATGCATTTTGAGCGGGGGTAGGGGACTGAGCAAAAGTGGCCTCCCTTGTTTTCAGGTGTGTTTCACCAGTGTTAACTAATCCTTGCAATTTCTTATTAACGCTTCATCCCACACCTTTTTAATAACATTTTGCTGAAGCAGTGTTTTGCGAATATGCAAATGTGGGCCACTTTTTTTTCCGTGCCCGGGCCGATTTTCAATCCCTGTCAGTGGCCCAGAAAGGCCAGGGCTGCACGTCTGAGTCGCACTCATGATAAGGTCTCCCCAGCATCTTTTTTTGTGTTAGGGTGGGAGGTTGGCGCTAAAACCTGTGGACTATCCATATGCACCCCCCAACTGATGGATTGAACTCCTTACTATAAATACAATCCTTGTTAGTTCCAACTGAGGAATAAAGAAAACGGGTGATAAAGTGATTCGCCCAAGATCACTCAGCGTGTTGAAGTGGTGAAGGAACTATTAGAATAGCTCATGTCTCTTGCTTCCATTAAACTCCACAGGTTAACCAGTACGGACTTCAGCTGCCAGGACACCTATGCACTACTAACTAATAACTGAGTAATAATAACAGGGCATTGTTTTTACAGAGAACTTCATGACACAGTTTTAGCGTTTCTAAGCGATATGAAAGGTGTTGCCATTACTCACACTAATTCTACTCACTTTTTCACTTTTATAGGGTCGAATATCTGAGTAGAGACTTGTTTTGCACTCCTGACCTCCAGGTGACACCTGCTGACTCTGAGTGAGGTCCTTGCTAAATGCTTGGGAGAAGGCAGCCTTTGACTTGAACGAGAAGCTCGCTCCAGATTGTTGTGCTAGCAAAGCCTGCCATTCCCAAAGATGTAAGCTTTGCACCTGCGAAAAGACAGGTTGCGTTGCAAAGTAAAGGTACATTTCTATTCGTAAATGTGTCTGATTGTGACTCGGAACAAAATGGGGCAGACAAGGGGTGCCCTTCTGCTCCTCTCAAATTGTAAGTGTAATTGTAAACAATTAAATGGCTAACAACTCCCAACAAGCATCCGTTGTCAAAGTGGAACTGTCCCTGAGTCAGCTTCCACTTTTTGAATGTGGGCTGTAGTCAGTGGAGAGAGGTCCCATGAAGGAACACTCGGGGGCATAGTTATTAGAATGGTGGCACAGGGCAGCGCAGCCAGTTCCCTTGCTGTGCAGCCATGCGTCATAGGGAAAGGGCAAGGATGCACCGTATTTATCCAATACGGTGCATTCCTTTCCGATACCCTTTAGCAGGCGTCATTTCAGCAGCCTAGCTCCAACGCAGGCTCCCTTGCACCATGCCGCAAGGGAGCCTGCATTACAGGCAGGGTTGTTTTTGTGCAAGAAGGTGCACCTTCCTGCACAAAAACAATCCATAGAGGCCTTCTCCTCTTTCCAGGCGTGCTGCAGAATGCAGCACACATAGAAAGAAGAAAAACAAGGAAAAATAAATATATTTCTCCTCGTCACAACTCACTTGGGGAGGTTTAAGTATTTGACGCATTCCCAGATGTACAAGTCCTTGTAAATCTGGGAATGCATCAAAAACCATGGGAGTTTTGTGGGAACACCCAAGCAATGTCAATGGAACTTGCGCAGAGTAAGGCAATGCAGCAATTTGTTCTGCGTTGCATTACTCCATATTTGTGAAGCCATTCAAATCCAGGCAAAGTGGCTTTGCGTAGCTCCATGAATATCTATTAGAGCTATGTGTCATGCATGTACCACTTTGGGAAGCTCTTGTGTAAGTGAGTTTCTCCAGTGGGCGTCCACGTATAAGCTCGGTGGGTTCACGTGCCAGGAGAATGTCAAAGCAGTTTGAGGATTTAGTGCTTTCCTGAGCATTCACACGTGTCATTTTAGTTTCTTGTTTTAGTTTCATTTCGGATCAAAAGGGAAAAGATGGTGTAATATAATGCGATGTTTGGCTGTGTGTGTGGGGGGCTCTGTGTGGGTGTGTGTGTGGGGGGGCTCTGTGTGTGTTTGGGGGGGCTCTCTGTGGGTGTTTGTGTGTGTCATTTGCGAGATAAAGCTAGTGGCATTGTAAATGACAATGCCATTTATTTATGTTAAAAAAAAACATAAATAAAAATAATGTCAAGAGCAATGCCAATAGCTCTAACTTTAACAAAGGCAAAACCATTGCATTGTAAATGCTTGTCTTCCACTGAGATTAATGAGCATGAGGACGATGCACTGCTGGAAAGATTTGAACCACGTTTTTTTGGGGACAGTTGTTTAAAAAAGTCATATTTCCTCGAAAAGCTGAATATACAGCCCTCCTCGTAATCCACAGTGTCACGTATGAACTTATTGTGTTTGCGTTCTCTCACTGTATCTTCATGTTTTTCAATTTGACTTTCTAATTCCTCCTTAAATTTGGACATTTCGTTGTTAAGTTTTAAGGATGTGACCTCTTTCTCCATTTCCTTTAGTTCTTCCTGTATTTTGTTCAGGCTAATTTCAATGTGTTTCACCAGAATAGCCACTAGTCCTAGTGACGATTTTAAGATGAAATCCCCCCACTCCTCGAGTAATTCATTAGATGTGTCCTGGTGGCTGGGCATCAACATAATTCTCAAGCCCCTCGGGATTCTTTGCACTTCCAAATATTTCTTAAGTGTGATGAATTCCCAGGATTTATTTATCTCTTTGCGGCTCAATTTTTCCCACATTCGCAATTTGCTTTTTACATCTGATTTATGGGTATCCGACTTGGTTTGTTTTTCACCTTTATCCTTGTCCTCATTGCCTTTCACAAACATTGTAGTCAGCAATTCATCTCGCTTTGCTGCCCTTTGTTCCATTATGTTTTACTGCTGAAGTTAGATTAAGTCTTTTTTGTCGTGGCACTTGAGAGCTTAAAGGTCGTACTTGTACACATTAAACATGTAAGTTAATTGTGCGCGTTTCATATTGTAATGAAAATGCAAGTCGCGATGCTCCAAAACCCAACGTGTACTTTTCCGACACCAAACTGACAGCTTCGCTTCCTTCCAAAGCGCATTAGTCTTACGGCTTCACTTCTTTCTCACACAGACCCGCTCTTACCTGCTCGCAGAGGGGTGTGTGTGTTCCGTGTTTCGCCGGCTCTTCCTCTTGTCAGCGTTCACTCCGGTCGGGTGAATTTCAATCTTCACACGCCAGTTCCCAGTTTCCCGGCCATTAAGCGCTCGATGTGGGTGCAATCCCTACGGCAGAACCTCGCCGTTAATTATTTAACACTCCTCCGCCACTTGGACGAAAGCAATGGGCGCACTCCCTTTAAGTTCCACAAATTAGTTTATTACAATCCTTCAGCAATGAAAACAAACACGATCTACGCGTTTCAGGGCTCCCAGCACCTTGCTCACGATCACTTTCTCAAGTTTTTTTCACAACATTAAAAGCGACCTCAGTGTTTGATGTTACATCACATCCTGTTGTAATTCGCTAGGCATTCTGGTATTTGTGGTTTTTTAGCAATCTAATTTTTTAAAAAAAGGGTTCTCTAAGTGAAATTAAACCATTTAACAAGAGAAATCAATCAAACTTTTGCCTCAACCTTATGTTTATGGTATTGTTGGCTGATATTATAAGTATGCATCATTATTTTTTGTCACTTATTTTTGCCAACTATTTATCACTTTCAATCCCTCCAGTGGGATTAGTTCACTGTTTATGACACATGAGATAGTATTGGTCGACATTATAATTTTCATGTCCACATTTGTCCTTGAAAGTGATAAATAGTTGGCAAAAATAAGTGACAAAAAATAATGATGCATAATTATAATATCAGCCAACAATACCATAAACATAAGGTTGAGGCAAATGTTTGATTGATTTCTCTTGCTAAATGGTTTAATTTCACTTAGAGAACCCTTTTTTTTAAAAAATTAGATTGCTAAAAAACCACAAATACCAGAATGCCTAGCGAATTACAACAGGATGTGATGTAACATCAAACACTGAGGTCGCTTTAAATGTTGTGAAAAAAACTTGAGAAAGTGATCGTGAGCAAGGTGCTGGGAGCACTGAAACGCGTAGATCGTGTTTGTTTTCATTGCTGAAGGATTGTAATAAGCTAATTTGTGGAACTTAAAGGGAGTGCGCCCATTGCTTTCGTCCAAGTGGCGGTGGAGTGTTAAATAATTAACGGCGAGGTTCTGCCGTAGGGATTGCACCCACATCGAGCGCTTAATGGCCGGGAAACTGGGAACTGGCGTGTGTGCAGATTGAAATTCACCCGACCGGAGTGAACGCTGACAAGAGGAAGAGCCGGCGAAACACGGAACACACACACCGCTCTGCGAGCAGGTAAGAGCGTGTCTGTGTGAGAAAGAAGTGAAGCCGTAAGACTAATGCGCTTTGGAAGGAAGCGAAGCTGTCAGTTTGGTGTCGGAAAAGTACACGTTGGGTTTTGGAGCATCGCGACTTGCATTTTCATTACAATATGAAATGCGCACAATTAACCTACATGTTTAATGTGTACAAGTACGACCTTTAAGCTCCCAAGTGCCACGACAAAAAAGACTTAATCTAACTTCAGCAGTAAAACATAATGGAACAAAGGTCAGCAAAGCGAGATGAATTGCTGACTACAATGTTTGTGAAAGGCAATGAGGAAAAGGATAAAGGTGAAAAACAAACAAAGTCGGATACCCATAAATCAGATATCGTCACTAGGACTAGTGGCTATTCTGGTGAAACACATTGAAATTAGCCTGAACAAAATACAGGAAGAACTAAAGGAAATGGAGAAAGAGGTCACATCCTTAAAACTTAACAACGAAATGTCCAAATTTAAGGAGGAATTAGAAAGTCAAATTGAAAAACATGAAGATACAGTGAGAGAACGCAAACACAATAAGTTCATACGTGACACTGTGGATTACGAGGAGGGCTGTATATTCAGCTTTTCGAGGAAATATGACTTTTTTAAACAACTGTCCCCAAAAAAACGTGGTTCAAATCTTTCCAGCAGTGCATCGTCCTCATGCTCATTAATCTCAGTGGAAGAAAATGGAGGTGAACCAAGTACACCAATGATCAACGAAAGGATGCCTTTTTTAGGAGATATGCGCCTCGTGCTACAACAAAGACAATGGGAACAGAGCCGAGGCGCACAAAACCAATCAAGAGGAAGGGGAAGAGGACAGCGATGGACCACAAACAAAAAAAGACAAGAAGGGGCAACAGAAACAAGTCAATCAACCGAAAAGGTGGGCACGGAAACACGGAGTATGCGCCAGAAGAGGGGGAAATAAACAATGAATTGCAAATTATCAACCTCTCCAAAAGGACAATCACTGATACGGAAACCATGTTACTAAAGCGAGGCATAAACTTTTGCCCAAAGAAAAAGATGAACATCGCTCAAGTACGAATAGACCTCTATCTATATATAAGGAAGATCAAACTGGCAAAGTTTTTTGAAGAAAATAAAAACAAAAAAGACTTTCAAAAATTACAAATGGATGAAGAAAGTACCCCAGATTTGCGTGTAAAAGAAGCAGAAGCATACACCACACTCCTGAATCTAGACATAACTGATGGAAACGAAATGACGGTCAGTCAAGCGATCGTACAAACGGGAGCAGGCATCAGCAAATTAAAGCCAAAATCAAAATTTTATCCCCAGTTACCGGCTGGAAACAAGGTGGATATCTTTCAAGAGGCTGTAATCCAGGACCTATCTAAAATCAAGGGATCCAACTACAAAGACAACCTTACCTTGGAGGAACGAAAAGCACTAGAAAATTTATGCAAAGATGACAAAATAGAAATAAAAATGGCGGATAAGGGAGGAAATATTGTGATCTGGGAAAAGAGTTCATACATCATTGAAGCTCATAGACAACTGAAAGATGTCAAATACTATGAGAGGTTAAAATCCAACCCAACGGCAGAAATAAAGAACAAATTGGATGAAAAATTAGGTCAATGGAAATTAAACAATTTGATTGATGAAGATGAACAGAAATATTTAACAACCAGTTACCCGATAACAGCAACAATATATTTCCTCCCTAAGGTCCACAAAGACCGAAACAAACCTCCAGGAAGACCGATTTTATCCGCAAAAGGCTCTCTTTTGGAACCTGTTTCAAACTATATAGATTATTTTCTCAAACCACATGTCACACAATTAAGTTCATACATTCAAGACACCAATGACTTACTGAGAAGACTGGAAAACACACCATGGCAAGAAAATTACCAACTGATTTCCATGGATGCCGTATCTTTATATACGAACATACAAAATGACACTAGAATAAAGGCATGTGATTATTTTTTGCAACACAGAGACATCAAATACAAAAATCGCAACCTAATGTTGCTAGACATGATTGAACTATGCTTATCTCAAAACATTTTTCTGTTTGGTGAAGAGCTATATAGACAATCTAGTGGAACTGCAATGGGTTTTTCATTTAGCCCAAATTATGCGTGTCTCACAATGGGATACTGGGAAAAGGAAATAGCCTGGGCATCTGAATATGACCAATTCACCTGCAAAATCATGTGTTGGATCAGATTTATAGATGATCCTTTGATCATCTGGGACGGAACCAAAGAAGAATTTCAGGACTATTACAAGATCATTAACAGCAGTATGACAGGGTTAACCTTCACATACGAAATCAACAACCAAGAAGTAACATTCCTGGACACCCGTATCTATATCAAAGACAATCAGATCCACACGACGCTGCACAGAAAAGAAACAGCTACCAATGCAACGTTGGAAGCGACCAGCTTCCACCAGGCCTCCTTGATTTCAAGTATCCCATATGGGGAGTTTTTTCGCATTCGAAGAATATGCAGTGAAGACTCTGAGTGGCAAAAACATAGCGCCACAACAAAAAGAAGATTCAAAAATTGTAAATACAATCAAGGGAACATAGAAAAATGTTGGAAAAGAGCCAACGAAAAACCCAGACAGGAATGTTTAAAACGATCAAACAAAGACAAAAGTGATCAAGAGCCTATCAGACTTATCACTGATTACTCTGAAAACAGTAAAAAACTTGTTCAAATCATGAGAAAAAATTGGAAGATCCTACATCTGGATGACACTTTAGGCAAACTAGTGGGACAACATCCAGTTGTAACATACAGGAGAGCACCAAACTTGAAGGACCGGTTGATTCACAGTCACTGTAAACCGAACAAAAAGAAAGACTGGTTGAAAACCACTGGTTTTGTGAAATGTTATGGTTGCAAAATGTGCCAAATCGCCAAACAAACTAAAGAAATACCATTACGCAACAACAAAAAATGGCAGATACGACAACTAATTTCATGTAAAACTGAATTTACAGTCTACGGGATAGAATGTCCATGCCCCCTCATGTACGTGGGCAGCACCAAAGGAGAGCTAAAAAAACGAATAATGGAACATGTGAGAGCCACAGTACATAAGGACAGAACCAACGCAGTGGCAAAGCATATGGAGCTAAAGCACAATGGAGATTGGCTTAAATTGAAATTCTTTGGAATAGAAACTATCCCAAAAAATACACACGTGGTGGAGACCGCGAAAAAATTCTGAGACAAAAGGAGTCACGCCACATCCTAAATTTTAGAACTTTAAGTCCTCACGGCCTGAACCAATCGGAGGAGTTATATATTCATCTCCAATATGGACAAAAGCAGAGACAGAATAAGTGAATTGGTGACGTTGAAAACCATTTCATAACAAGACTGGATGACCCAAGATGGCAGCCTCATCAATTAGTTGACTAATCCCACTAGAGGGATGGAAAAGGACAAATGTGGACATGAAAATTATAATGTCGATCAATACTATCTCATGTGTCATAAACAGTGAACTAATCCCACTGGAGGGATTGAAAGTGATAAATAGTTGGCAAAAATAAGTGACAAAAAATAATGATGCATAATTATAATATCAGCCAACAATACCATAAACATAAGGTTGAGGCAAAAGTTTGATTGATTTCTCTTGTTAAATGGTTTAATTTCACTTAGAGAACCCTTTTTTTTAAAAAAAATTAGATTGCTAAAAAAACCACAAATACCAGAATGCCTAGCAAATTACAACAGGATGTGATGTAACATCAAACACTGAGGTCGCTTTAAATGTTGTGAAAAAAACTTGAGAAAGTGATCGTGAGCAAGGTGCTGGGAGCACTGAAACGCGTAGATCGTGTTTGTTTTCATTGCTGAAGGATTGTAATAAACTAATTTGTGGAACTTAAAGGGAGTGCGCCCATTGCTTTCGTCCAAGTGGCGGAGGAGTGTTAAATAATTAACGGCGAGGTTCTGCCGTAGGGATTGCACCCAAATCAAGCGCTTAATGGCCGGGAAACTGGGAACTGGAGTGTGAAGATATATATATATATATATATATATACAAAGCTGCTTCTGCTGCAACGCTGTGACCCGTTGAAAAGTGGCGTACGCTCCGGCGAAGCAACCGGAAAGTTTAGTATTCCACACAGATATCAGAATCTAGTACGCTCTCAGGAACCACACAACAATCCAGGAGTAAACTTAAAGTCTTCAGTTTATTCACACAACGCGTTTCGGCGACTTGCCTTGATCACACGTGATCAAGGAAAGTCGCCGAAACGCGTTGTGTGAATAAACTGAAGACCAAAAGTTTACTCCTGGATTGTTGTGTGGTTCCTGAGAGCGTACTAGATTCTGATATCTGTGTGGAATATATATATATATATATATATATATTCCACAACGCGTTTCGGCGACTTGCCTTGATCACGTGTGATCAAGGCAAGTCGCCGAAACGCGTTGTGTGAATAAACTGAAGACCAAAAGTTTACTCCTGGATTGTTGTGTGGTTCCTCAGAGCGTACTAGATTCTGATATCTGTGTGGAATATATATATATATATATATATATATATGGAGATATCTTGGGTGTGTTCCACTCAAACCCCTCACTATTCCTCCATCTGATACCATTTTACCACTCACTACCTTGTAGCCCTTCCGATCACAAAACCTATTAAAAACTCTTAATGCCCCGTATTTGTACCCATCGCTGAACACTAAAATCCCTTACAACCACATACCCAAATCCAAAACAAACCTAAAAATTCCTTACTACCCCATACCCCAACCTATTCCCTAAACACAAAAAATCCCTTACTACCCTCTATCCTTACTCACCCCTAAATTCCCAAAATATCTAATTATCCTGTACCATTACCCCTTGTAAAACCCTTACTAACCCCGAACCCTAAAAACCACGTTAAACCCTTTAGCACCCTCAACTCGTATCCATCTCATACCCCTTAAATCCCTACCTTTCTTAAATGGCACAATTACTTTTTTTTAAATACCTGCACAATAAAATACTACGTAGTAAAGCACAAAAAAAGCCTTTGTGGTACTTGAAAGGTAACATCCCATTGGTTTAAAGATTCAGTGGGAAAGACGGCATACCAATACTAATAATAACAATCATCATCAGTGTTTTAATGGCACTTTTTTCTGATTTTGTTTAGATTGCGAAGAACTGTATGTAAGCGATATTATCACTAACTGAACTCAGATGGATGGCATTGGCACAATAAGCATCAAGAAAACCTACTGAGCCATCACATCAGGATTTCTTTAATTGAGAAATTAAGTACACAGTTTCCTTGACATCATGCTTGCTTGCTTCCATGGCCATTTTCTAAAACAAGGAACACAAAACATTCGGTAAACCAAATCTCCATTACTTTTGTGAGTTAAGGAGATGGCTCTGATGTAATTTCCAATATGTGACCTGATTTCAGAAATAATTTACCTGGTGGTCAGATGTCTTTAAGGTATACAATACCAGGCTTCTGCCTGTGTAATATGACCTGGTGAAGGATAAGTGGGTTCTGTAAAACCTTATGTTGTTATACCCCTTTACTACAGGCACGTATAGGACTCAGCTAGGTGGATGAATAAAAGCTCTTGGGCCCTCCCCCCTGACTGTAAAGCTGTTGCTAGGAGTATGTTAGCTGTTTCAGTGGAAGATAAAGGGGTTGTAACAGGGCATATATTTGACCACCATATCTTCCTATTAAAGCTCAAAAACTTAGTTTGTCTTCCTTGTTAGGTGGCATCCAAAGCCATAGGGGGTGTCACTATCTGATTTTTAGACTTCTAAAGCTTCAACAATCTCTACGCTGGAAAATGTGCCATTGAACGATCTATCAAGAACTTGAACCTGTGTATCTGACCAAGATTATTTTTTATTAGCACGTATTGCCTCATCTGCCTTTGTACTATACAAAATATAGAATTTTAAACAAACGAACACGAAAATAAAGAAAAGCGTACGGTCAAGTCAATTGGGAAGTAAGAATTACACGGAGGAAGAAGAGACAATGAAAGGCTGGGTATAAAATTTCTATTCATGTAAAGGTAAACGGCGATTTAGGGGTTGGTGCAAATATCACAAAACAAAAGGGGATATGTAATGTGGCAATCATGAGGCTGTTTTTGAGATTCCTGTAATTTACACGAACCTCATGAAAGCAACTGATGTAAACCAGCAATCTGTTTATACATTTTTCTCATTCACTTTTCAGCAACCAATGTTTTTGGGGTTTCATTCTATCCCCTGGTATCATCAACAATGGTGCAATGATATGATGACCGATCTGATCACAATCTACTTTTCCGGGTAAACCAACGGGGCTGAAATTGCTCTTAGGTTGTGTGTGCTTTTGTTCAGAGGCGTGGACTAACAACTTAAGGCAGCTGGATCTTTTACAGTTAGGAAAAAGGGATTAAAATATGGCTGGCCCCTATCTAATGGCACCATACGAAAAATTGGGTTTTCAACCAAGGATAAATGCTAGAAGGTATGATCATTTCACAAAGTCGTCCATCTCTTATATTTTTTTCCAAATAAAATCTGTCACTTAATTTAGTACTACAGATCAGTTAAAACCAAAAACATTTCGGTCATGACTTCCTGTCCATTACACATTTAGTGATAAGTGGTGTCACCGTTTAAAGATGCTCTCATGGCATGTTTGTACACTTCTTTCTAGGATTATCTCAATAGCTTCCTCTTCGCCTTCCAGTAGAATAACATTTTGTTTTGTCATTTATTTCACTGAACTCCCGTATCTGATCAAAAACACTTCTGCGTCAGCTCCAACTGTTAAAGAAGCTGGTGTTATTCATCTTTTTTAAATTGGTGCATTCTCTATCAGAGTACTGTTGTTACTGAAAGTGGGTTAATTGAACTTCTAGCAGCAGCTGCCACTACTTAATGAGGTCTGCAGTGAAAGCCTACTGATTCTTCAGCAGGGACCTAACTTTTGAATCTGACAAAAAAAAGCACTGATAATGGTAGAATATTTAAAATAGGTCTTTATTCCAAATATGTGGAGAAACAATAACACCAAAACACAACTTTTCTGGCCATTTTTCAAGAATGATCTGTTAAATCTTGCAGATATTCTCTGAATTGGATTCAGTATGTAAAAGAATATTCCCGTAGTGACGATCCTCAGAGAGGAGGAATCTGCACATCCTTCGAGGCAACGCATTTGTCAGTGATCTTCATGTGCATTTGTCTGCCTATGTAAAGTAAACTGTCTGCTCTTGATAGAGATCTTCTTCATAAGGTTCTTTAAAGATGTAGGATTATTACCATCCTCTTTGCAGCTCTCAATCGGGGAACAAATTCTGCTTGACTGTGGTGCTCGATTCATGTGCTTGCCAACATGTTTTGTCAAGTAACAAAGCATGATATCTGAAGCTGATTTTCTTCACAAATAGAACTTATTCTGCAGGTTTTAGCATTGGAAGGAATGGACTGTCAGTACAAATTCTATTGCTGCTGTCTTTTCCTCTCTTAATGGCCCTGTATTTATCACCGTGTTACATCTAGCTGTGGTTTTGACTTCTTTTTTGCTTATGTCTAAAAACAAAAAACTGTAGACACTATGAATCTCATGATTATTTGCTTAGAAAAGGCTTTGATTTTCTTTGTGCTAGTGAAGCCTAATAATCAGTTCAGTTCAAGTTTACTACTTTAGCTATTTAAAACATAGCACATATAGTATCATACATGCTATAACTAGTATGCAAGTTTTTAGTACTTACAACACATTTAAACGACCTTAATATTACAAGCTAAAGTTATAAAATCTACTTAGTTATAACCTTTAAAAATAATCTGCTATGGGCAAAACAAAAAACATTCTTAGATGGATTACAGTCACTTTTAAAATTATGTCTTCAGAGTCTAAAAGTCATAAAAAGATGATTAATACAAAGTCAGGTTGCAGATGTATGCCTATAATGACGAATATGCATTAGCTAAAGTAATTTAGGGAAAGTACTTACTTCTGAATCTGTTAAAATCATGTGAATTTACTGACCACCTAGTCTTGTCCATCAAGTTCCTAAAAAGTGAGATACAAAAACCAGCCAGGTCCCTGAACTCACAGAAGCTAAATAGGCATTAGTCACGTTTTCATTGCTATTTAATCCATATGCCTTCAGGCAAGGTCTTATTTGTTACAGTCATGAAAAATTTAGAGTTAACATTTGGCACGCCCCTTAAATTACAGAAACTGAAAATGCATTAGTTAGAGCTATTTCATCAATATATTTCAAGTGGGCCTCACATACTCCATGAATTTAGCACAAAAAACGTATTGAAGTTCATTTGCCTTCAGGCAGGCGAGAAGGTTGCCAGACATCTCTTAAGACCTCAAATGATATAAAGGCTTTATTCTACAATAGAAAAATGGAAAATACATTCAATGTACTTAAAATACTTTTTTGAAGCCACTAAATCTATAGCTTAATTCCAAAGCGTTGCTAATTTTTTCCCAACCAGAACAGAATTCTATAATTGGAATCAGATGAAATCTTAAAAATTGTATTTTAATGGCAACTGAATATACAATATGATTGATAATGGATCTGTACAAATGAGTGAGACTAGCCACACCAGCTTTTTATTTCCACTCTTGCCGAGTCTTCTCTATGGAACTAGATCAAGAATGTGTAGTCCTAGAAAATATCTGTCTACTGCGTTTTAGCACAAGCAAATATGCAGGTGTAGAGTTGCTAATGCGAAAATCTGTTGAGTGTTTACAAGTTCACTTTCCCTTCAAACCCTTTTTCCCCCCAACGATGGAAGAAGTTTTACTTCTGCTATTCTCAACAGTACATTTTCGACATTTCTCAGTATGGAAAAAGATTGGAGAAGACCTACCATAAAAACCCAACAGGCAATTTAGTAGGTTTGCATAGACTCAAAGGGGCATTACAACCCTGGAACTATTGCTTAACGCTACCTCCAGCCCCAGTATGTAGATCTGCAGGAAGTGGCTAGAATTCAAACCCTACTATAGTATGAGCCCTTGCATAATTCGAGAGGGTAATATCAGAGCTTTTATATAAGAAGACTGCTGCCATAATTTGACCCTGCAGTATGTGAAACCAAAGAGACAATTCTCTTTTTCTTTTTTACTGGACAAGCAAATATTATGAAGCAACGTGTCCCATGGACAAGTAAATATTTTATTAAATTCCACAGACCTGGGTGGACGAGCCACGGTGGAAGCTTTAATTTGTTGACAAACGTCACAACAAACATATTTTTTGGCCTGTTGATCTAGGCCATGCCATCAATAAAGTTATGGTAGCAGCGAAATTGTGGATGCCAGACCTGCATGATCAGAAGAATCACTTTCGTGTACAGCGATCAGTAAAGCTAGTCTGGGGTCTTGGTTGGGAATCAATCGATCACCAACTCCTGGAATAGTTGTTCACTCAGGCGGGAGGCATGTTTAGATAGAGCTCTTCAGTAAGGGGGTACTATCTTTAATAGCATTAATTGCAGCTAAACTATCTGTATATTTTCGTTTTAGAATGAGAAATTGCAGCAACCGTGGCATCGCAACAGCAGATTTGGCAGCTTCTTCAGCCAAAGAATTCCCTGCGTGTGCTTCTGCACACTGAAGACTCAATGGATGTATAACATGAGCCTGTGGCAACCCATCTCCTAGGTCTGCCATTTTAACCCACAGCATTTTATGTTTGATTGTGCTCCCTTTAGAATCTTTGAACCCATCTGACAACAAGATTGTAAATTATCATTAAAGGACTGTATTCGGTTTATTTCAGGATCCATATGTTCGAGTGAAAGAAGCAAAGCTTTGAGTTCAGCCAACTGCACAGTGGTCTCCTAAGGACTAAGACAGTATTTTTTCAGTGGAAGAAGAAAGCATTTCCACAATGGAAATTAAATGCAATTTATATGCCTTCGGAACAGTCTCACCTTCGTTGTAACTGATATAGGTTAATCCAATTGCACCCAGAGAAACACGAATGAATAGGTTTGTGGTATTTACACGTGTATGTAAGTGACGTGGCGAGCAAGTCTGATTGTAAAGATCTGAGTGTACCTGTGTGTTCTGATGTCCAAAGTGTATTGGAAAACTCATGATGTATTAATTCATATAGTGATTTAATGTGTTGGGCATAATCAGGAGGGATTATGTTACTTTCCCTGTAAGCATCTGTTCTTGGCATGTAGTGCTGTGCATAAGTCCACAATCTAGTGTTGGTCTCATATGATTACAAGTTGTTATGGTTTCAAGAAGTGTTCTTCAAAACATAAGGCTTTGTGACTCCTTTTAGTAATACTGCGCATGGTCATCGACTCCACTGCCGTATTGTTTTGCCACAGATAGGTGAGAAAGGAGTTTTAGTATGAATCAGTAATGTGATGCCCATACACGTAATGTGATGTAAAGTATGTAAACTGCAACCTACACAGGGTTTTTTGGGGAGGAGAGAGTGCACATGTGAATCTATATCATTACATGCCAAGAACAGATGATTACAGGGTAACAATATGTTTGATTCACAGTTGGATGTAGAGGAGGTATTTGCTAAATTTCTACAAGGGATCTACACAGCCCATTCCCTGAAAAGTTGAAGGTGATGAGGGCTTACCTTGGCACAATAGGTATGCCATGCCTGACTAGGGAGGACAGAGAAGCTCTGGATGCCCCATTAACCAAAGATGAAATTATAGAAGCAATGAAAACTATGAGAACCATGAAAGCGCCGGGTGTGGACGGCCTACCAACCAAATTTTATCACACTAGGCAGGGTGATTAAGCTGAATGACTACTGTAAGTTTATAATGAGGCATGTGAGAGGGAACTGTTGCTAGAGGAGTCGATGAGGGTGGCATTAATAGTCATGCTACCCAAACCTGATAGGGAAGGTAAGAGGTTTCCGCTTACTGCCCTCTTTCTATGTTAAACGTGGATTTGAAAATGTTAAGTAAAATACTGGTCACAAGACTATTGCCCCATTTACCACAATTGATCGATAAGGATCATTGGAGATTCATTCAAAGCAGGAACACTTTACATAATTCATGCAGGCTCTTTCGTAATGCACTCCGCAACTTTGCAAATGGATCAATATGCACTAGCATTACTGGACATCGAACAAGCATTTGATTCAATATCATGGGATTTGTTTTGGCTGGTTCTACTTAATTCGGGTGTGGGGGATACCTTTATTAACCCTTTCGATGCTCATGACGAGCTCAGCTCGTCATGATGCACAGTTGAGCTGTGCTGACGACGAGCTGAGCTCGTCATGACACCAGCAAAATGGCAATTTCCAGCACAGGGGGGGGGGGGGGGGGGGGGGGGGGGGACGCCTAGCAGCCAAGGTGTTAAATGAATTCAACTGCTGTATAGTGACACTTCCAAAAAACAGTTGATGGACAGAATGCAGAACAATGTCATACATTCACCCCAGTAGAGAGATCTGGGGCTAAATCCATTGTTTTTTTTGCACTCCACACCACCCCAGTTCAGACATGGCCATATGCAAATCAGCCTTGACTCTGTGCCTCATGGGAACAGTCCAGCCCGAACTGCCAAGCCATGTGACACTTCAGCCATGGTTCGGGTGGGTGGGACCGTATCAAGGAGATTTGGGTTGTGCCGGGGGAAGTGCTAAGGATGCCCCCTCATGGCACTACTTTTCGCAATGGCTGTGGTGCCACTTGCTTGCCGCCTAAGGACGAAGCTGCAAAGCTGGGGCACACAGGTTGGGGAGACCACCCACGTGGTCTCCCTTTACGCAGATGATGCACTAATATAGCTCAGAAGTCCCAGATATTATGTCCCCATCATGCTAAAAGTTGACTTAATTTGGAGAACATACTGGCCTAAAAGTTAGTCGTAAAAGTCCCAGCTATTTCCCTTGGGGACCCTAGCGAGGCATCTGGATACAGATATGCCTCCTGGATCTTCCCTGGGAGACCAAGATGGTCCGTTATCTGGGTCACCCACGCAGCACAAGTCTTTGAAAGGGCGAATCTGGATAGGATTACCATAGACTTTAAGCATAGTATACATTTCTGGAATAGATTGCGGCTATCCTTAATGGGTAAAATAGCCTTAATTAAAATGGTCATTCTGCCCAGACGTCTGGATCTCTTCCAGGGGACCTTATTTCACATCCCGAGACCGAATATGCTACTTACCAGTATGCATCTGTTCTTGGCATGTAGGGCTGCTGACATTCATATCTGTGCATAGATCGCCACCTAGTGTTGGGTCCGGATGATTGCACATTGTTGTCCTGGAAGAGTCTTCGAAGTATCACGAGATAGGTGGCTCCTCCCCTGGACTACAGTGCGCATGGGCATCGACTCCATCCTCAGATTGTTTTTAGCCATTGTGGCCAAGATGGAGTGAAACTAAGTGAATGATGACCATGCTAGAAGTATATGTGAATTCTGCAGCTGCTACAGGCGCCGGGGAGGAGGGCGGGCGATATGAATGTCAGCAGCCCTACATGCCAAGAACAGATGCATACTGGTAAGTAGCATATTCGGTTCGAGGCATGTGGGCTGCTGAATTCATATCTGTGCATAGAATACATAGCAGTCCCTCCATTAACGGCGGCCGCCCGTGCCAGCTGCAGCAGTTTGGAAAAGTGTTTTTAGAACAGCCTGCCCTACAGCTGCCTGCGGTTTGGAGTGCACATCAACACAATAATGCTTTGTAAATGTGTGTGTGGTAGACCATGTGGCTGTTCTACATATGTCTTCCAAAGGAATATTTCCAAGGAATGCCATGGAGGCCCCCAACTTTCTGGTGGAGTGGGCAGCAGCGGTGCGTCCATTGGGGCGTAGGGGCGTAGCCCCACTAAGCCTGGTGGGCGCACCTGCTGCGGCACAACGAGCTCCCAAGTTAATATAATAAAAGTGCTTTCAGCGGGGGTTCCGGCCGGGACACACCCGCTGGAATAGGGAGTGTGCAGGGGGTGGGGCTGGCGGGCTGGCTGGCTGGCTGGCATTTAAACTTAAAGTAAACACTGTGTGGAGTCGGATCGGAGTTGCGCATTATGGGCAGAAACTTGCCCGAGGATGCGCGTCAGCGTCATGTAGACGCTGAGACAGACCGAAGGGGCCAGGGGGTGCGGCTTTAGCCGGCCCCGTCGTTTGGAAGGCGAGAGGGCGAGTGCTGTGTGTGCCCCCCCTCCACCGCGCCAAGGACAGGTAATCCATCATTGGATGCCGCGCGTGGGTGGCTCAGCTCAGCACTATATCCTGCTGGCCAATCACTATGACTTCAGCATGTGAAGCCATTCAGTGATTGGCCATGCGCGCCGACGCCGTTAGACGTGTTGTTACTTGTTTCACGGTGGCGCGCTGCTCTCTCTGGAGTCGTCCGAGTCATCCCTCTCTGTGAGACACGCACTCGCCGACTGAAGAGACCGTCGATTCCCTGTCTTCGTGCCGGTGTTCGATTAATTATTAAAGTAAGAGGTCCGGCACAGTATTATGCACTTTGCAGGAAGCAGAATCTGTTATTACATGATCGCAAAAAGATTTGCCCTCTCGGGCCCAAACTCTCATTATGTGCTGAAGTTAGGAGCGCTCAGAAACCGTCCCTCGCTCCAAATGATTAACATGATGCGAATGGATCCTTCTTTAACATTGTTAAAAATGTTACCATATTATTTTAAGGGCATTGATTTGTTTCCCCAGATAAGCCACAGTTCCCGTACTTGTCTCTCCCCGTTCACCGTCCTCACACCCCCTCACCCCCTGGCCCCTGCATCAATGCCACCCCCCAAAAAAAACTCACGCACACACATCTGCAGCTCTGCACACTCACTCACAGTGCACTGCTGCTTGTCTCCCCGGTCCGAGACTGAGAGATATTATACCGGTGCTTGGAGTGAAAAATGTGGCTTCGGAATCGCAAGAGTGTTATTGTTTCACACCTTGGAGTCGGGCCCCGGCGCCAAGGTGTGAAACACTCACTCCTGCGATTCCGAAGCCACATGTCACCAGCAGGGCCTAATCTGAATATTGCCAGGGCCGGACTGGCCATAGCGGGTACCGGGCATTTCCCCGGTCGGCCGCTAGGGTGGGGGCCGATTTTGGACCCCTGGGGGCAGTTTTTTTGTTACCGGGGGTCGGCAATATCGGCCCCCAGTAACAAAATCGGCCAAAACCGGCCCTTGCACACTGCTTTGCTGCACTCCCCCTCACTCCAGGGGGGGCTGGCTGAGCAGTGTGCCAGGGCCGGTTTCTGTTCCCAGTCCAGCCCTGAATATTGCCGTACGTAATTGGGGACGAACCATTACCAGCAGAAAGGAAAGTCAGACTCAGTCAGGACCTTATCCTAA
Source organism: Lissotriton vulgaris (assembly GCF_964263255.1). NCBI lineage: Eukaryota > Metazoa > Chordata > Amphibia > Caudata > Salamandridae > Lissotriton > Lissotriton vulgaris. Next base: position 770,556,040 of record NC_141698.1, on the reverse strand, counting down.
CATCGCTAGAGTGCCAGCCTCATGCCGACCTGTACCGTAACCATGTAGCAGTAGGAGCGTGAGGTAGCAGCGCAAAGCATTGAACGTGGTATGCATGTAGGAACCACGGTCTGTTTTGGAACGCAAAAAATCAGGTGTGGACCTAGTTAATTTTTTATCCCAGTTCATTTGCCATTCTGCCCCTCTCCAGACTTCAATCGTCCTCTGTGTCGCTGATAACAGGCTTCGCCTCCCAGCTCCCCCATATATGTAATGCAGATAGGAGTGTTTCTGGAAATGGAGTCTCTCTAAGGCGTGGGTGGTCTCTCGAAGCATGACCCCATTCGTTAATTACTGTTAGATGTGCCGCCCTGTAGTAGGCTTGAATATCTGGCAGAGCTATGCCTCTATTATACTGACTGCGCTGTAGGGTTTGCAGTGCCATCCTGTAGGAATGTGCGTAGCTCCTCATTTATAGCCTTAAAAACCGTTTCCGGAATTTTACAATATGTGTTCTGGAGTATATAAAATAGTTTGGGAAGCGTAAACATTTTATACATGGCTGCCTTCGCTAATAGCGTCAGATGAAGACACCGTCATGTGACCGCATCCTCTCAAAGTTCTGCCAGGACACGCTTAATGTTATGGATGAGGCAGCCTGCTACATTGGTAGAGATGTATAGACCTAGGTATTTAAAACCTCTTCAGTAATATGTAAGCGCTCTGGCATTGAACGCGTGTCTATGGAGCCTCACACCGAGCAGGTTACACACTTAATCAAATTTGTTATCAACTTGTAGACATCACAAAGCTGTTTTCTCGAGGTAGTAGCAGAGAAAGACCATTAAAACAAAAAAATGTGGCAGAGAGACAGATTAGACAGTTTAGCACTTAAATGTCTTAAAGAAACATTTGAATTGGCCTTTTTCTTGAAAGCAGAACGTTTATGTGAACTAAAGAAATGTGAGCAGGTACATGCACACGGATTCACTCCAGATGATGGAAAGAAGAAAATAGGCACAATTTAAAATGCTAGAATTTTTGTAAGGGAAGCAAGAAAGGATGGATGTATACTTCTGTTTTAACATAAATAGGATGTGTACATTGATTGCTCACTCGCGTGTTACTTGTGAACTCTGCATTTTTACAAACTGTTAATTGTGAATTTTGCACACATTGAAATGTTAAAACATCGCACATGATTTATACAGTACTGGAAACTGCTAGATTAAAAGTAGATTTACCAGCCTCTTATGTATCAAGAGTTGGCTAATTAATACGAAGAATTTTGATTGTATGTGGTTGAGTTTAATTGTCTTGCAAACCGCTATGTGGCTTCAAAGGCTGCGCTGTTTCCTGGGGCAGGTAGGATATGCAAGGTACATGTGAAGGGAACCAATATTCCTTGATTTTCAACCCCGTGTCGTATGACCTCTTCTTGTTTGGGTAGAGGCTGTGAGCAGGTGAAACGGTAGCCTGCGCGCCTCTCCTGGGATCACGTTGAATAAGAGTGAAGGGAATGCTTATGCATCGAGAAGGCAAAATTATCACATTATTTCGACTTTAGCTTATGTTTGGGCAGCTGGTACCAGGTACTTTATCTTTATTTGCATCACGCTGCAGCACTGGCTCTAATTTCACCGTAGGCTGTTGTGGGTTGTTCTAATCTTATGGCCCGTAAAGCTATCCGAGGAGCAAACTTCAAAAGAATGGCATTTTGTTCCAAATGGACCTTGTTATACCCTGCACGGCTTGCATCAAATGTTTCCAGCAACATCAGCTCTATGATTTTGATGTGGGCATCAACGAGGGGACTGGCCTGTCACGCTCTTGTGCCACATACTTTGTACTTTCTGGGACAAGATCTTCACCTCAATCAGCGCAAAACTAAAAGCACAAATTGAGCCTGACCTACAAGTGGCATTATTCAGAATTTCAACCAACAACCATCATTTTAACATGAAGACAACAACACTACTTATTTATTGGATTGTTGGTTGCTAAGTTATTAACGCTGAAAGGATAGAAATCTACTCCCCCACCCCGACGTAAGAATCCTGGGTAAACAAAATGGGCCTAGTAAAACAGCGGGAGGAGCAGTATGCACAAAGGGTGAGTGCACTTAAAACAAGCATTTGCAATGCACTAGGTCTTGCATTTATGCGAGTTTGAGCTATTGGCATTGTAAATGACAATGCCTTTTATGGTTTTTAAAATATAAATAAAAAGCATTGCCATTTACAATGCCAATAGCTTAAACTTGTGTAAATGCGAGACCTATTGCATAGCAAATTGTCTGGTGAATTATTTCTTTGAGTGGCAGAAAGTTGTTGAATTCTATGTTGGAGAGAGCATGTTTTTGGCTTGGAGTTCTGCAAAGGTAAGATGTGTTTTGAAACTTCTAGATCTTTCATGAACTTAATGCCATTCTATATCCAGAAGGGCCATAAAATGATTTTATTATTTTAATTCTCTTATTGTGTAAGAATGCTTGTAAGCTTGATTTGTTAATGTTATTATTTCTGTCTGTTTGGAGTAGAGCAGTAGCTGTATCGAGTAGAGCAGTAGCTGTATCAAGTAGGATGTGATTTGTCTGAACTGATCTGAGCGGTCTCATTTTAAGAGTGAGGATGATGGGAGTCGGGAGTATCAAGTCCATCTTGATATCTACCCAAATAGGGTGGGTAGTTGAGGGTTCAGAAAACCGTAGAGAGACCCACCTTATCAGGAAAGGTCGCTTACAGTTGTCCCAGTTGGGTAGTCTATATCCTCTAGACTTCTACCCTGAGCAGAGCTTTTTATTGAGATTCTTGTTCTATTCCCATGCCAAAGTAGGGACAGCACTTTTTATCCAGATTGGGAAAGAAATTAGATGTCTGTTCGGCATCATTTTGGAGAGGAAAAGTTCAGTTGGTGTGATTATAATTTTCAGTTTCCATTCTCCCCCACCAAGATATATACTTTGGAGACCAGTACTTCAAGTGGTCTTCAATATTGGATAGGATCTTCTCTTTCTGCCTTACCAACTTAAGTAGGCCACTGGAGAACCAAATGCGCAAACACTTAATGAATTTAGGTTGCTAGTGGATGCACACCTTATTTATGAAGCCTTGGAGGCATAACATGTTAAGTGGAAAAATGTCTGTTTTATCTCTGTTCAGAGTGTAACTGTTCTTGGATAATGTCTAGAAGGACTAGAATAGATTTTTCTTCATAGGCACAACAAAATAAAATATCATCCACATATGCTGCCACTTTGAGAGTGTGTGATTTATAGTTAAAAGCAGTAATATCTGGGTGGTTATTGATGTATTGTAGACGTTGGTCAATAGCTAAAAGAAATTATAGCTGTGAAAGAGGACAGGTTTTGCGGTTGCCTTGATCAAGGTGGAAGACATCTCATCAGTTCTATTTCTTGTGAACCATCATGCCTAAAGCACATAATCATTCTCATGAAGTGGTCCTTAAGAGTGAACGTCTGAAGTGTGGCATTTAGATAGGATCAAGAGACGTAGTCAGAGGCGATTGCCAAAGCTGGAGAAGAAATTAACATGGACCATTTCATTTGTTCGGCAAAATATTTCTGTGTTTAAACAGGCCGTTCAACCTTGTTCTAACAATATCCTGACTCCTTAGATAATAAATTGTGCCTTTTTTAATGATATTTTTTTTGGTGTTGATTGCTTTATATTTTTTATATGTTTTATTTAGGACGTTTTATATGTAACGAAACTGGTGCTCATGTAAAGCGCTCTTGACAACCGACGTCTCTGGTCTAGTTCGCTATTTAAAACAAAAAATAGAAAAATCAGTTGTTGGCCTATATATGGCCTTAGAGCTGAGATTTTCATGAAAGTCTTATAGTCTGAATTCCGCACCTGAGCGTAATAGGACAGAATGTATGAAGCTCTGTTGTTATACTGAATAAGAAGCTACCTATGTTATGCCATCTATTAATGTAATAACTGCACTTTCACAATTGCTTTATTAACCTTCCTGCTTTCTCAAATTTGCTTGAAAATGCACGATTTTTCTTCTTTTTTTTCAAAATTTTCTCGGGGGGGGGGGGGGGGGGGGGGGTAACCCCCCCAAACCCTCCTTTTGGGGTTCAGGCTCGCGCGCTGCGCGCGCTCGCTACGGTGCTGGATGAAAATCACTTTGCGCCCCACCACTATCAAATGTCACCCACCGCCCCTGGGAGTGGGCCCTTGGTGGAATGGTGAGAGTACGCTTGGCTTTCAGATAGCAGATCTGAATACATTTAATGATCCACCTAGATATACCAGCCTTGGAAATGGGGTTACCTTTGTGTTGTGGCGCAAAGGCAACAAAGAGTTGTTTAGTTTTCCTAAAATCCTTGGTCCTATCGATGTAATACATCAGGGCCCTCTTGACGTCAAGGGTGTGGAGCATTCTCTCCGCCAATGACTCAGGATTTTGGAAGAAAACAGGCAATTTAATAGTTTGGTTAATATGGAATTGAGACACAACCTTAGGAAGGAATTTAGGGTTAGTGCGAAGCACCACCCTGTTAGAATGAATTTGAATAAATGGCTCTTGGATAGTTAGTGCTTGTAGCTCACTAACTCGTCGCAGCGATGTAATCGCTATAAGGAAAGCCACTTTCCACGTCAAGAATTGAAACTCGCAGGAATGCAGTGGTTCAAAGGGAGAACCCATCAGCCGGGTGAGGACCACATTGAGGTTCCACTCCGGAGCTGGTGTGGTCCGCGGAGGAATGACTCGTTTGAGTCCTTCTAGAAAGGCCTTAATAGCAGGCACCCTGAAAAGTGAGAGGTGCTGCCTGTTCTGGAGATAAGCGGCCATTGCGGATAGATGTATGCGAATGGAAGCATAGGCCAGATTACATTTGTACAAATGGAAAAGATACCAAATGATGTTCTGAATAGATGCATCTAACGGGTTAATGTTGTGATCTGCACAATAAATGACAAACCGCTTCCACTTTGCCGCATAGCATGCTCTTGTGGTGGGCTTCCTTGCCTCCCGGATGATGTCCATACAGTCAGGAGGCAAGTGTAGGTAGCCAAACTATAAGACCTCAGGAGCCAGATCACCAGGTTGAGCTGTTGCGGATCTGGATGCTGAATGTCGCCATGGCTCTGCGTCAGAAGGCTGGGTGTGAGGCGTAGCCTTTGATGCGGTACCACGGACAGTTCCAGAAACGTGGTGTACCATGGCTGGCGAGCCCACGTTGGAGCAACCAGGATGAGAGTCATCGAGTGCTGCCTGAGCTTGCGTGCCACCAGCGATATCAGAGGTGCTGGGGGAAAAGCGTACGCAAATTTGCCTGACCAGTTCATCCATATCGCATTGCCCTGCGACTGTGGGTGTGGGAACCTGGCGGAGAAGCTTTGGCATTTTGCGTTCTCCTTTGTGGCGAACAGGTCTATCTCTGGATGACCCCACCTTCGGAAGTACGGTTGGAGTACTGATGGATGTAACTCCCACTCGTGCATTTGGTGGCTGTACCTGCTGAGCAGGTCCGCCATCTGATTGTCCTTGCCTGGGAGGTGTTCCGCCATGAGGAAGATGTTCCTCTGAATGGCCCACTTCCACATGCTCGGAGCCAGACGAGACAGCTGCGGAGAGTGTGTTCCTCCCTGCTTTTGAATGTAGTACATGGCCGTCATGTTGTCCGTCCGGAATCAACACGACCTTGTTGCACAGATGTACTTTGAAGGCTTTTAGTGCCATGAAGATTGCCATCAGTACGAGAACATTGATGTGCATCTTCCGTTGCTGTTGCGTCCATAGTCCCTGCACAGTGTAATGGAGTACATGATCTCCCCATCCCTGGAGAGAAGCGTCCGTTGTCAGGATGATCTGCGGCACAGGCTCTTGGAACGGTCGTCCCTTGCAAAGGTTTCGTGGATTCCACCAATGCAGAGAGTTGTATGCCCGACCGCTCACCAACACTAGGTCTTTCAACTGCCCGTGAGCCTGTGTCCACTGACGTGCTAAGCACTCCTGAAGCGGGTGCATATGTAGTCTCGCGTGCGGGACTATGGATATGCAGGAGGCCATCATGCCTATCAACTGCATGAACACTCTTGCTGGAAGCGAGTGTTGAGGTCTGAACTTCTGTATCAGCGATTGAATGCTGCTGACCCTCACTGAATTTGGCTGTGCTGTGGCCGCCAGAGTGTTTATGGTCGCACCCAGATACTGCCCTATGTGGGCGGGTTGGAGGTGGGAATTTGGGTAATTCAGTGAGAATCCCAGATCGTGCAGGAGGTGAATGGTGTGGGACATGTGGGCGGCACACTGCTGGGCTGACTTTGCCTGGATGAGCCAGTCGTCCAGATAAGGGTAGACATGGATGTTCCGTCTCCTGAGGTGCGCCGCCACTGTCGCCAGGCACTTAGTGAACACCCTGGGTGCCGTGGTGACACTGAAAGGCAAAACCTTGAACTGGTAGTGCTGGTTTTGTATGGTGAACCGGAGGTACTTCCTGTGTGAAGGGTGCAGTGGAATGTGAAAGTATGCATCCTTTAGGTCCAAAGTTGCGGGAAAGTCCCCCTTACTGAGCAACGGGAGCACTTGCTGCAGGGTCAGCATATGGAAGTGCTCCGACAGGCTGTAGCGGTTGAGTGGCCTGAGGTCCAGGATGGGCCTGAGGAACCCGTTTTTTTTGGTATCAAGAAGTACAGGGAGTAGACTCCTGTGCCTCTTTCCTGCAAAGGCACGAGCTCTATTGCTCCTTTTTGTAGCATAACGGTGACCTCCTGCTGCAATAAGTGCAAATGCTCGGCCGACATAGGACGGTGTCTTGGGGGCATGTTGGGTGGAGTGGACGTTAACTCCAGACAATAACCTTATTGTACAAGTTTTCTGACCCACCTGTCTGTGGTGATGGATTTCCAGACTGGCAGGAACTGCTGGAGTCTCCCCCCGACCGGTGTTGTGTGGTTGGGGGGCAGTGACAAGGCGTCACTGTTTGTTGGTGGCAGAGGATCTGGAGTTGTTGTTTCCACGACCTCTGCCCTTGGCGCGGTTACCACGATATCCACCTCAACTCTTGTTGGTGTATGTGGACTGAGTGTTGCCCTTGTAGTACTGCGTGGACTGGGAGAGCTGGCCTCTGGAAACGCCTCTAGTGCTTGAGCGATGAAAAGACCCACCCCGAAACTGCTGGGACTGTAAGGCCCCCATGGATTTAGCAGTTTCCGTGTCCTTTTTAATTTTTTCTAGGGTGGTGTCAACCTCCGGGCAAAACAGGTGATCTGGATTCACTGTTTGATTAAGGATGGTGGTTTGGATTTCCGGCTTAAATCCAGAGATTCTCAGCCAGGCATGTCGCCGTAGCATAACACTAGTGTTGACAGCCCTGGCTGCGGTATCAGCCGCGTCCAGAGCGCACTTAATCGAAGCATTAGAGATCAGCTTCCCTTCCTGAATCAGCATCTCAGCCGCCTCCTTGTATTCATCAGGCAGGTGCTGCAACAGGGTCTCCAGTGTGTCATAGTGTGCCCTGTCCTACCTCGCCAGAAGCGCTTGTGTGTTTGGAATGCGCCAGATGTTGGCTGCCTGTGCTGCTACCCTCTTCCCCGATGCTTTAAAGACCTTGGATTCTTTGTCTGGGGGAGGAGCATCACCCGTAGTCTGAGAATTAGCCCTCTTCCGGGCATTCGAGACGACAAGGGAGTCCAGAGGCAACTGTCCTTTGATGTAGGTAGGATCAGTAGGCGCTGACTTGTATTTCTTCTCAATCCTAGGGTTTATCACCCTCGCCCTGGTAGGTTCTTTAAAGATCTCGCCAGCATGCTTTAAAACACCTTTCAGCATAGACAAGAGTCTTAACAGTTCTTTCTGAGACTGAGAAGGTATCAAAAAGGAAGTCGACATCAACAGGGTCAGCATGGAGCTGGACGCTGTGATTGTTAGCTGCCCGTTCAATGAGGGCATTGAAAGCTGCAGAGTCTTCTGTAGGAGACGTTTTTGCAGAAAAAAGTTGAGGGTCTTGTCCTGCTTGAGGATCACCTGGGTCAGCACCAGCGGCCCAGGGTTCGTTGGTATCCTCAGGGTCTGTATAAACAGGGTAACTGTACTCGTCCTCATCATCTCCCTCTCCAGCGTCCACATCAGAGTAAGTGGGCGTAACATCATGAGTCTGTGGGGAAAGTGGTTCCACCAAGACGGGAGTGAAAGCAGAGTCCTTCTTTTTCTTGAGAGGGATCTTGTAGAACTCCATTGGGCGTTCCGGGGCGATTTTCCGCTTGTGGAGGGAAAGCCTGCCTGTTTCGGCATCGATGAAGTGTTCCTGATGCTCGTCCACTGAAGGTCGTCGAGGTTGTGGGCCGGGGACCACCGCTGACGACTTCGGCGCCGAGGAGACCTTCTCGGGCACGCTGGCGACCGCCTTAGGAGCGAAAGCCTTCGGCGCCGTCTTCAGCGGCAACATAAAATGGATGGGCGTGGACGCCTTATGCGGTTTCTCCACCGGTTTCGTAGGCGGAGGATCCTTCGGACCGACCGAAAAAGTCCTGTCCCTGATGCGCTGCAGGGAGTCAGTCACCTTCTTGCCTCGCGCCGGTTCGACGGAATCCTTCGAGGCCTCACCTGGAGTCTACTCTCGGGGTGTGCTGCTCTTGGCCTTGTCCTGTTGACGCGGAGTCACGTGGACCTTCGGGTCATCCAGTCGCTTCTTCGGGTCACCGAGAGCTTTCTTCGGGTCGCCGAGAGCTTTCTCCGGGTCGCCGAGGCCTTTGCCGGTGTCGACCGTCTTCGGCGCCGACGCGCTCGGCTCTATGACTTTTACCTTAGTCTTCGGCCCGGCAGACTTCGTCTCGACGCCCTTGACTTGAGCCTTCGGCTCGACAGCACCCTTCGGCTTCTTTGGCGTCGAGGGCTCCGAGGCCTTGGAGCCGACCAAAGCGATGCGCACTTTCGGTTTCGTGATCGGCACCTGCGCAGTTTCTTGTGTCGAGATCGTAGGTTTCACTTTCGGTTTGCCAGGGTGTGGCTCAACAGCAATGTCCGTGGCCGAGCCCGAAGGCGGGGCCGTAGAACCCATGGTAAGATCTTGGGTAAGGCTCGAAGGCGATCCCTCGACTTGAGCCTTATGAATGGGCACGGCCCCAGAGTCAGTTTGAGGAAGCTCTTCGTCCGAGCTATCCTCCATGGCCCCGAGGGCCCCGTCGTCGTCTCCTACCTCGTCGACGACTTCTTCAGCCTCGAACATCTCTGCATCCGCGTCGTAGTCGTTGTCCGACGCGGGGTTCGACTCACTAATGTCCTGGATAGATTCGTCCTCGACATCCCCTGCATCGTAGATGTCCACAGGCGCCGGTGCAGCATGCTGGGCCTCCTGGCGCGCAGCTCGTCGAAGCTTAAGCGTCTTCTTGGACCTGAAGCGTGAACAAGCCATACACTTGGCTTCATCGTGGTCCGGCGACAGACACTTGTTGCACACCGGGTGGACGTCGATGTGGGGATACTTAGAGTTGCAGACAGGACATCTCTTAAATGGACTACGGTCCATGATGGACAGTCGAAAGGGTCTGAAGCGTCGACTGGGCCTTCCGCGTCGAAAGCACGCGGGTGTAGGGAATCCGGCTCGGTACCGAGCTGGAAGAACTAAGACCGAACGCAAGACTATACCCACGTATTAGACTAAAGACCTTTTGGTCTTAAGAAAGTTTTTTATTGATTCCGACAAGAGGGAATTCAAAGACATCCGAGCCCAATGGCGGAAAAAAACAATCTGAGGATGGAGTTGATGCCCATGCGCACTGTAGTCCAGGGGAGGAGCCACTTATCTCGTGATACTTCAAAGACTCTTCCAGGACAACAATGTGCAATCATCCGGACCCAACACTAGGTGGCGATCTATGCACAGATATGAATTCAGCAGCCACATGCCTCGAACGTGTTTTCACGTTCCTAGATAAACTGATAGTAGAGTTACTGTGGGATGCAGGGAGACAGAGGGTTAGTTTAGCAACATTGAGACACACCTGGAGTAGGGGTGGGTTGGACGTCCCATGCTTGGAGAACTACTTCCTAGCCTTGCAACTTCAACATGCAATCCATTGGTTGGATGACCATGAAAATTGGGAGCGCAGGCTACTGGGGGGGGGGGGTCTTAGCGGACAATTCTCACTCCCCGAGGCCTTAACGATGTGATCAAAAGCACCGCCTTGGTTGCCCCATATAGTCCGCATGGTATGTGGAGCCTTTGAGCGAACAGTTAAGACGGTCCTGATGAGAGTGACATTCGCACCGGACATGAATATTTGGACTCTGCGACCATTCAAACTTAACAACACTATGTCCCTACGAATGTGAATGGAGAACGGTTGCCAAGTATTGAGTGTTTTCTACCCCAAAAAACAGTTTATAACTATGACAGATGCCTTTGAGACGTTTCAACTAGGAAATGGGTAGTTCTTGCAGTACGTAAAAATAGCAGCAACAGCACCAGAGATTAGGCATGGGTTCCCGGAGGCCCCTCCAGCCTCCCTCACACTGGAAACATTACTGTCAGTGTCTGGAGGTCAGAAACAATGGCTCTATGCCATAAACCCTGAGAAATCATTAGGTTGCCCTAGATGAGGGGGGCAGGTAGCCAATTTCGTGCACATCTCACTGTAATACTGTATAGAACTGTTAAACTCCCTCACTACGAGTCCTGAGCAGGGTGATGGGAAGGAAGGGGGGGGGTGAGGGCGGAATGATTAGTGACATGTACTAAGTAGGTGAGATTGCACCATTGGCTCCAGATTGTTATATACTGTACAATGTATTGTTCATTGAAATGCTAATAAAAACTATACATAAAAAAAAGAAAGCAGAGGAGGTTTACACAGTGTGTGAAGAAGACTGATTAGTGACCGAGAAAAACATTATTCAAATCTTGACTTAACTGTATCTGGAAGAATACACTGTTTATCTTAGGAATGTTTACATTAGAACTAATTTTGTTACAAATAAATTACCTGCATTTCTCGTTGTGAGGTACATCATCTTTTTCTTTTTTTTGCTGGTTATTGTGCCACAGAACTGTCCTAACATTTAGAAAATAAAGAAAATTGTTTAATTCCTGAATCAACTGCCAAAATGATAATTGTAGTCTACAATTTAGTGAACATTAGAGATGAAAGACAGTTACATGCAAAGAAAGAGCTTAGACAAGTATTCTCCATATATGATACCAATATTCTTATTCGTCCCTAAAGTGGTTAAACACTTATTGAACCCTTCGGTCTTACGGAATAGCAAGAACATTTTATTGGTGAGGAAATGAAACTAAGAAATTACGCTACAGCAGACATCGGTAGAAAACTATATAAAATTGTAAGTGGTGAAAGAGCAGGGCAGGCCCAAATCCTATGCTGATGAAAGAGAGGACTGCATGACCAGAAAGGTCTTAGTTAATAGAAAACTTGTGTTCGTAAGCCTGAAGGAATTTAATGTCTCATCACACAAGCACATATTCTGTTGTCCTAGTAAATTAAGTATGTGACTTGGAGAATAAGAGCAGAAGATTGAGTTAGCAAAGTGTACACAGAATCTGATAAGAAGTCTTGGGAGCAGAATGATGAAAACACACACATGCATTCAAAAAAGTAAATACATGGTTTGACTGTGAGAATTAAGAATATGTAGGAAATCGGTTCAGAGTTTAAGGACACATGTGATGTGATGTATTCTGTAACAAATATGTAACTGCTGAGTAACCTATTTTACGTTTTTCAAGAATTATTGTTGTTCATGTTGCCATTAAAGAGGGTGCCTGTGTGCAGCAAAGAGAGACCAGTTGTTTACCTGCGTGGAGATAGCTACTCTCTCTGCCACAACAGTAAACCTGCTTTTACCTTGCCAATAGTAGTCCTGTTTTTCTTAATCTCAATTTTCCCTGCAACATTTTCTCGAGTTTCACAAAGCTGCATCAGCAGGAAAGAAAACCCATATGAGCAAGTCACTTGTAGTAAACGGTATCTCGCCTTCCTTACACTATTAGAAATACAATTTAAAGTACATTTGACGAAAGACAAGCTTGTTGCAGTGACAACCCTTTCAATCCCACTAAGAGTTCCTGTAAGTGCTGGTTTTAAACTAGCAGGGCCTCTGCAATGATTGTCAAAACACAATCATATTGTTTTTTTAAGAGGGTGGGTGGGGGGGGGGGAGGGGGGAATGATAGTTACGAGCCAAGAATGTTTTTTCAAATATATTTAAAATACCTGCAACGAACCAGCGTTACAAGTGTATATTCACCAATTTTCAAAATTATAAATACGTTAACTTTGAGGAGAAGGCTTTTTAAAGTTTGGTACAGACTGAGTTATAAATCAGTTAACATCGTTTTTTATTACATTTTAATAACAAGTTGGCATTTGGGGGCCGTGTCCTAACAAGATGATCAAGTAGACTTCTCTACCGGCGCTCCCATAGACAGGTCAGCAATCCACCAATATACTACAGTATGCAGTCTACTCTACCGTTTACCATGGATGGGCAGTAACACCCGCTTCCCCCTGGTACTGTACAGACCCCGAGGACTGCCACTCACAAGGGAAGAACCAATAACAAAGAAACGCTCCGTCGGATTTGTGGTGTCACCTGGAGGATAAGAGTTCTCCAGAAGCGGAAGCCCTGTTAGGGACAATACAGCGCAGGCATGAGACACTAAAAGGCTATGGGGTGAGAGGCACTGACCCAGAACAAAGAAGGAGCCAGACGAGACCATGTGGCCTCGAGGTGAGGCTACGTAATCGCTGTCTATCAGTGAGAGGGCCGCAGATGGGAAGCCCGGTGGCACCTGCGGGTGCAGGGACCTTTAGAGATGCAAACAGAGGCCCGCGGGGCTCACCTCTGACTCCGATGTGCGGCCTCTGGGGGAAAGTGCATACAGCCTCAGAAAGGATATCGTCCGACATCGGCCTGTGCCCGGACCCCGGCACTCACACAACGCGAGAAGCTGGCCATGCAGCGGAAGACAGAGTGCCAAGCGGTAAAGAGTTGATGCTCCAGGACCGCGGAGGACAGAGGCGGGGAGGCCAGTTGGTGGGTTATTGAAGACCAGCCAGCTCTGGGAGCAGAATAAGTTCGGCAGACCCAGCGGAGGGACCGCAGTGGGCAGATCTCAAAAACCAATAGGTGGTACCCAAAAAATACTTCTACTAAGAGGTCCCACCTGGATGCCGCAGCTCCTTTGATTGCCAACAGCAACAAATTAAGTGGCGTCATTATCATGAATTTGCACCGCATCCCCTGGTGATATGCTAGTGAGTTGTGGCTGCAGTTGCTTAAGGGGGAACCACACTGGAAGCGAAGGATACCCCCAAATCAATATTAATAACCAGAAGAGAGTACGAGTACAATTTACAGACTGCCAGTGCCGGGGAGAAGATAAATAGCTGATGGGCACTGTGTGATATACCCTACGGGCGCTGTGGGGAGGCTGGATTGGGCGGCTTAGCCAAATTACACCAAAACGGTGAACGAGAAGGGCACCAAAACTCAAGCTAATACAATTAAAAAATATGCACCACCCCTACTTCAGGGACCAGAAGCCAGGGAAGAGAGCACAACTGGGGGATGGCTCAACAATTCGGGGCACATGGGGCACCCCCCCCCCTCCCCCCCTCCCCCCCCCCAAGACGTAATGCAGGAGATCCAGTCTATCAGGGACGACATGGTGCACAGAATCGATGCAGTTGCCATCGACATGAATCTGCTCAGTTGTGATCTATGAAAGGTGGTTGAACGGGTGACCACCAAAGAGCCAAATGTAGACACACTACAGAGGTAAGTGCGTACCCTCAGAGACACTGTCATAGACCTCCAAAAGAGAGTGCGGAAATTAAAAGAGAAAGCGGAGGACTCAGAAGGACAATCACGGAGGAACAACTTGTGATTTGTAGGCTTTCCAAGAAAATCAGAAGGCCCCTTAGCTGAATTATTCCTGGAGGACTGGATAGTTCAGGTGTTGGCCGCCAAGAGAGTTGCGAAGTTCTTCAATGTGGAAAGGGCACACAGGGCGCTGGCCCCCTGCCACGACGGTGAGCACCCCGAGGGCCATTATCACCAGGTTTTCTTTAATTATAAAGATGCAATCCTGCAATCCACCCATACCCAAGGACCAATACTATTTGAAGGCCACCTCATATCAATATATCTGGACTACACTCAACGGGTCCAGTGCCAAAGAAAAACGTTCCTGGCGTTCAAGCGGAGGCTTCGAGACCTAACCTTGAAATAGAGTCTCCTGTTCCCTGTAAAACTACGAGTGGAGAACGCAGGACCCGCCTTGTTATTCTTCTCGGCAGCTGAAGCAAGTGACTGGGTGGACTCCAGGGAAGATGCAGGGGCTTGTCTAGTTCCATCAACTAGATCAACAAGAACGTTGGAGACAGGGGGGCCGAACCGTGATCACCGGAGGGCAAATCAAGAACAGCCACGGAAGGGAAACTATAGCCCAGGTCAGCCCTGATGGAACATTGCAGGTCTCGCAGACGGTGTTGAAGTCCGAATAGGCATCACAGGATTGTATCAGACTCCAGCTGCTCCGAGAACACAGTTAAATGAACATGGAGAAAAGGGCTGAGAGCAGGAATGTACAGGTAAGTGAACCAAAAATGAAGACCTTAACAAGGGGAAGGGAAAATATATGCACTGTACGGTAGAAAAATACAGTTTTGTTTTCTTGTGCGCAGAATTGACACTTCCAAGATGTGATGTGAACTGTTGACGGGGGGCCTCCCCGCCCCCCAGAGTTTGAAATCTGTGTGAGGAGCTAGAGATCTTTCCTCCCGCCCCACCGGCTACCAGTCCACTGGTACAGCACCACTTAAACGATATCTACCTACACACCTGATATTGCTAAAAGAGACACATACATAGTTCTTTCTATCAAAGGGGGTGTGGATTGCGGTTATTTTTTATTGTTGGGGAGGGCGGAAGATGGGGCAGCATGTGCAAACAAGAAAACGGAAATGGGACTCACACAACTGTCCACGGGGTAGGAGGGGATCAATCAATCAAAGCATTTGTATAGCCCGCTACTCACCCGTAGGGTCTCAAGGCGCTGGGGGAAGGGGGTCCGCTACCGCTCGAACAGCCAGGTCTTGAGTTGCTTCCTGAAGGAGAGGTGGTCTTGGGTCAAGCGGAGGTGGATGGGGAGGGAGTTCTACGTCATGGTAGCCAGGTAGGAGAAGGATCTTCCTCCCGTTGTGACTCTTCGGATGCGGGGGACGGCGGCGAGGAAGTGGCTGGTCGATCGTAGCTGGCGGGTGGGAGTGTAGAAGGTCAGGCGGTCGTTGAGGTATCTTGTGCCTTGGTTGTGGAGAGCTTTGTGTGCGTGGGTGAGGAGTCGGAACGTGATTCTCTTGCTGACGGGGAGCCAGTGCAGGTTTCTCAGGTGTTCGGCGATGTGGCTGTGTCGGGGTATGTCCAGGATGAGGCGTGCCGAGGCGTTCTGCATGCGTTGGAGTCTTTTCTGAAGTTTGGCTGTGGTTCCGGCATAGAGGGAATTGCCGTGGTCCAGACGGCTGGTGACGAGGGCCTGGGTGACCGTCTTCCTGGTTTCCGTGGGGATCCACCGGAAGATCTTACGTAGCATGCGGAGGATGTTGAAGCATGACGAGGAGACGGCGTTGACTTCTCTGGTCATGGAGAGGGAGGAGTCCAGGATGAAGCCCAGGTTGCGTGCGTGGATTGTCGGTTTGGGTGCACTGCCCAGGGCAGGGGGCCACCAGGAGTCGTCCCAGGCGGAAGGCGAAGATCGCAGGATGAGGACTTCCGTCTTATCCGAGTTCAGTTTCAGGCGGCTGTTCATCATCCACTCGGCTACGTCTTTCATCCCTTCGTGTAGGTTGGTTCTGGCGGTGGCGGGGTCGTTGGTGAGGGAGAGGATCAGCTGGGTGTCGTCGGCGTAGGAGATGATGTTGAGGTTGTGTTGGCGTGCGATGGCCGCAAGGGGGCTCATGTAGATGTTGAACAGCGTGGGGCTGAGTGATGATCCTTGGGGTACGCCGCAGATGACTTCGGTGGCCTCGGATCTGAACGGGGGGAGGCGGACTCTCTGGGTTCTTCCGGCGAGGAAGGAGATGATCCACTCCAGTGCCATCTCTTGGATCCCGATCCCGATTGTACTAGGGTGCGGTGGCAGACTGTGTCGAACGCCGCGGAGAGGTCCAGGAGGATGAGGGCCGCTGTTTCTCCGTTGTCGAGCAGGGATCTGATGTCGTCGGTGGCTGCGATGAGGGCGGTCTCGGTGCTGTGGTTGGCCCAGAAGCCTGACTGAGTGGTCGAGGGATCCATTCGTCTCGAGGAAGGCGGCCAGCTGTCTGTTGACGGCCTTCTCAATGACTTTGGCAGGAAAAGGAAGGAGCGAGATGGGTCGGTAGTTTTTGAGTTCGGTGGGGTCCGCTGATGGTTTCTTCAGTAGGGCGCTGAGTTCGGCGTGCTTCCAGCTCTCTGGGTAGGTGGCAGTGTCGAAGTAGTCGTTTATGATGTCCCGCAGGTGTTGTGCGATGACGGAGTCGGCCTTGTTGAAGACGTGGTGAGGGCAGGGGTCGGTTGGAGATCCGGGGTGTATGGAGTTCATCATGCGGATGGTGTCTTCAGTGTTGACCGGGGTCCAGGCGCGGATGGTGGTGGTGTGGGGCATTGCTGCGGTCGTAGGGTGCGTTGGCTGTGTGCTGAAACTGTTATGTATGTCTGCGATCTTGTTGTGGAAGAACGAGGCGAGCGAGTTGCAGAGTTCTTGCGATGGGGTGATGTCGTTGTCTCCGGCGCTGGGGTTCGAGAGCTCTTTGACGATGTTGAATAGTTCCTTGCTGTTGTGGGCGTTGTTGTCAAGTCGTTCCTTAAATGCGGTTCTCTTGGTGGTGTGGATCAGCTGGTGGTGGTTTCGAGTGGCGAGCTTGAGGGTGGTCATGTTGTCTGCAGTAGGGATGATTCAAATGGTTATGTTCTGAAACTTTTGGGGATTTTATTAATGTTGTGTCTAGAAATTCAGTCTCAAAACCAGGCACAGGGTGTGAGGAATGGGAAAGACAGCAATTATGAAGAGGAGTGGGGGCATGAATAGCGAAGGGAAACTTGACAATAGGGGGCACAACTACTGAAAAGTACTACCTGGAACATTCAGGGAATAGCAGGCTTTCAGAAAAGGCAAAGGATACATGCCTTCTTAAAATGATACCGGCTGGTGGCCTGTTTACAGGAGAGACATATTGGGGGGGAGTGAGGGGGGGGGATACTGTTCAGAGCATTCGCAGGAGATGGAGGGCAGCTATATGCCACCTCCTATTTCGAATTTGCAAGGGGGCACTTATATGGATGGTGCCCGCAATTCCCTTTCAACACATTCACCATGTGCTGGACCCAGAGGGTCGGTACGTGATCTTGCATGGAAAATGGGAGGGAAGGGAAAGGAAATATGCATTATTAACGTCTATGCCCCTAACTCCTATTGCCCAATTTGTTTTCCGGCGGTTCTGAAGGCGGCGTTGCCCTATATATTGGGCAAAGGGAGGAGAGATTATCCTAGCGGGAGACTAACTGTGTCTTTGATTAATCGTTAACCAAGTAGCCCCCACAAGAGAATACTAATCCTCAAATTTTGGCTCTCTGCGGGAACTGATGCAGGGACTACAGCTTCGGGTTGAATGGAGGGCGCGTAACCCACTGAAAAGAATGTTTTCCAAGTCATACTCCTGCGATTAACACCTTTAGCCGTATAGATTACGGTTGTCTTTCAT
Source organism: Lissotriton vulgaris (assembly GCF_964263255.1). Classification (NCBI taxonomy): domain Eukaryota; kingdom Metazoa; phylum Chordata; class Amphibia; order Caudata; family Salamandridae; genus Lissotriton; species Lissotriton vulgaris. Next base: position 770,538,326 of record NC_141698.1, on the reverse strand, counting down.
CCGAACTGTCTGCTGCGGTAACTGAGGTGTCCTATTTAACCCATTATTTGTCTGACCATTCGCTGGTTCTGCTTGGCCTAAAGAGTGGTGAGGGACGCTCGGCTATACCACAATGGCTACTTAGTGCTGAGGTGTTGAAGGGCCCCCCATTTCCCATTTGCTGCGGCAGTCTCAGTAATCATAGCCCAATATTATGAGAAAATTTGGGCGACAGAATCTAGATCATCAATGGAGTGGGAGGCCATGATGGTGGCAAAACACGGGGGTGGATGGGGTGGGGTTTGGATAAAAACAACGGTGGGGTACGACAACAACTAGAACGAGATATCCAAACACAGGAACAACAGTTGAGTAATATGGAGAAGACCCTAGACACAACTCCCCAAGCGATGGGAAAATGGTGCTCCACCCGGGAGCCTTTAACAGAATCCTGCAAAAAACACAGTTGATGGACAAAATGCAGAACAATGTCTTACATTCACCCCAGTACAAAGATCTGGGCCTAAATCCATCGTTTTTTTGCACTCCACACCTCCCTAGGTCAGACAATGGCTATATGCAAATCAGCCTTGACCCTGTGCCTCATGGGAACAGTCCAGCCCGAACTACCAAGCCATGTCTTTCCTAGACCGGAATCAAGCATCCAAGGGCCGGTTTCTGGCTATCAGCCTTCTTCAGCCTGGATAGCTTGACTCCATGCATGTGGAGAGCCTGGGACTCACGTCTGAGCATATCCAGCCCACTCGGGGTGAAAATTGCAAAAAACACAGTTGATGGACAGAATGCAGAACAATGTCTTACATTCACCCCAGTACAAAGATCTGGGCCTAAATCCATTGTTTTTTTGCACTCCACACTACCCTAGGTCAGACAATGGCTAAATGCAAATCAGCCTTGACCCTGTGCCTCATGGGAACAGTCCAGCCCGAACTACCAAGCCATGTCTTTACTAGACCGGGATCAAGCATCCAAGGACCGGTTTCTGGCTATCAGCCATCTTCAGCCTGGATAGCTTGACTCCAGTGATCTGGAGAGCCTGCACAGGGTCAAGGCTGATTTGCATATAGCCATTGTCTGACCTAGGGCGGTGTGGAGTGCAACAAAAACGATGGATTTAGGCCCAGATCTTTGTACTGGGGTGAATGTAAGACATTGTTCTGCATTCTGTCCATCAACTGTGTTTTTTGCATTTAACAGAATCCTGGCGCAGATTGGATAAATGTAAGTATGCAGCGTATCGACAGTGACTCCACATAGAGGGGGATAAGACTGGTTCACTCCTTGCGAGACTCGTCAAAACAGAGACTGAAATACTCCAACTAAGGAATGAAGTTGGTGAAATAGTATGCACTCAAAGGGCAATCATTCACACTTTAGCTGGTGGACACCTAGCTGCAGTATACCAGAATAAAAATTCCCCGCCCAAATAAACAATACGTGCTTTTTTAGATACAATAGATCTGCTAAGACTAGAACAAGCGACAGCAGATACTCTCGGGCACCAATCACAAAGCAAGAAATAATAGCTGCCATCAGAAGTCTTAAACCGGCAAAGTGCCCCAGAAGTGATGGACTTACGGCTGAATTTTATCAATGGTGTGCCCTGTTGCTAGCCGACCGCCTATTTGATATGTATGAGTCACTGGAGAGACGGTCCTTGCCAACATCCCTGCAGGAGGCGGTGGTGACTATGATACTGAAGCCAGACAAAAAACAACCTACAATCAGGCTCCCACAGACCAATCTCACTTTTAAACGTAAGACGCTAAGTTCCTGAGCGGGATATTGGCGGCACAGTTGCTGCCATGTGTGCCCTAGCTCATACACCCCGATCACGGCAGGTTTATACCAAGGCAGAACACTACTCATAATTTACGAAGACTGGCACATGTATGGCATGCCCCACGCCTAATGACCGAGGACTGGGCACTGGCAATGCGGGATATCAAGCAAGCGTTGGATTCAGTGGAACAGGCGTATGTCTGGTCGGTCTTGCGGAGGATGGGTTTGGGGTAGGGGTTCATTCAGTGGGTCCAATTACACTATACAAATCCAACAGCCCGGATACGACTTTGTGGGATGGTGTTATAACAGTTTACACTAACAAGGGGCGCCCGAAAGGGTTGCCCATTGTCCCCGCTCCTATTTGTGAAGGCAATGGAGCCTTTGGAAGTGAATATAAGAGAGAAAATGGGAGGGTGGTGAATTCACTTTGGGGACACTATGTGATCATATTATATGCAAAAGATACACTGATATACCTATGCCAGCCAGGTAGGGAGGTGTCGGTGCTTCTCTGGGAGCTTTGGGAATTTGGGGCACTCTCTGGACTCCGCATCAAACCAGGAAAATCTAAACTGATCCCGATGGGAAAATTGGCAGGGGTATCTGTGTATGATTTGCCGGCTGTGGGACTGCCTAGGACATCTGAAGGAATAAAATACCTAGGAGTTTGGTTGATGCATACAGCCTACCTAGATGCATACCTAGAGAATAACATAGGCAGGGTAGTAGAGGGCAACCGTAACTCCATAAGATTTTGGAAAGAGTTACCTCTGTCCCGATGGGGAGGGTAGCGATTATAAAAAATACCATTTTGCCTTGCTGCTTTTACGCCCTCCAGCACTCCTTTTACAGGGTCCCAAACCAGTACTTTTTAACATTAGACAGCCTCCTGGTAGAACTCTTGTGGGGAAACAAACGAAAATGCATAAAACTAGACACACTCTAGAGAAAATGGGAAGATGGAGAAATGGAGGTACCTCGCTTAGAGCTATATTATATGGCCTCAACTCCAACACGCTGTCTACTGGTTAGAGGAAAACGATAACTGGGAGAGGCCGCTCCTGGCAGGCACCCATGGAGGAGCCTCCCGCCTGGTCCTCCTTAAGCTTGGAGCAGGAGTCCCCAGGTCCTACCCATACGCTATTCACCAAATGACTACGGTCTGACAAACAGCAGTCAAGAAAGTGATTGGGCACGCACCCTATGCCCCGGATATGCCACTGTGGATAGTGAAAACCTTTAAGAGAATAACACACTCAATGTCCACCCATAAATGGGTAGATGGAGGATGTCTCACAATGGGAGAATAGTTTATTTCTCAAGAGGCAGCTGAGGTCGCCTTTAATCTGGGGTATGGACAATTCCTACAATATGGGCAGATTGAAGCAGTGGCCCACAAATTAAGGCCCTCCTTCCCTCAGGAGCCTGCCGGTACCTTGGCACTAAAGACAATGCTCTTCATGGCAGGGGGCTACCGACTGGCAGCAAACATCTATAGAGCACTCCGACATTACTTCCCTGCAAGGCCCCTCCCGATACAGACAAGATGGGAGGAAGTGATAGATGAGTCCATATCAGAAAGAGAGTGCTCGAAAATACATGCAGGAGCAAAGAGGATAAGCTTCAATGCTCGAGTTAAACGGATACAATATAATACCATACACCAAGCTTACTTAACACCATCAACTCGAAGTAAAATATCCCCAGGGCGCACAAACACATGCCCCAGATGTGGTGAAATGGAGGCAAAACTCATACATATGATGTGGGAATTTCAAGCACTCAATCAGTACTGGGAGGACACATTGGACCGAGTACACAGCCACAGGGTGGATAATTCCCAAGACAATACGGTCTGTAATTTTGGGACTGCTACCCACGCCGAAATCCCCAAAACTAAGTAGGAGATTCGTGCTGTTAGGTCTGGTGTTGGCAAAGAAGCAGATTGCAATCTCGGGGCTTAACCCACTTCTCCCGAAGATGGAGGGGTGGCTGAAAGATAACTGAATGGGCGACAGCAGAATTAATTCACATGAAACAGGTTAGGAAAGACGATAAGATTGAGCAAGATGCACAGGCATGGACAGCCATGATTGCGGATGCAAGAGACCCCCTCCCCATTCCAGCTGGTAGAAGAGACGGTAGTAGCGATGAAAGTGCAAACGGAGAGGGCGATGACAGATAAAGGGCAGCGATTGCAGGAAACCCACACCATATACAAGTACTATAATCCCATACGACACTCACTGAATATCAAGAACAAGACACGAACAGGGGTGAGAAAGATGGAAGTTAGTATGGTTATGTTGACATAGACCTAATGGCCAGGACAATGACACCAATAACGATGACACCAAAGGAAGACACTGTAAAGGAACACAAAGAAAGAAATGGAAAATGGTGGGATGGGGAGGAATATGTGGACACAGTGTCAATCCGGTCTAGAAGCCTTGCTGTTAGAATACAAAATGCCAATAAAGTTGTTTATTTAGGCAGGACGTTTCTTGGTTTCCAATGGATCTCATTTTTTAAAATACAGCAAGATCTGATGTACCTGTAATCCCAGACAAGAGATTACCACAGGCAACCAAATAACATTAATAAAGTGACATTACTCTTCGAGCCGTGGCAACCCATACCAGACTGACAGGAAAGTAGATAAGTGGGAATAATATGCAAAATCACAGAATACCTCACACAAACAGGACAAGACTTGTTCTGTCAAACCTAGGCAAGCAGGTCTACACTTTAATTCACAAAGCAGTGTTACAGAAATGCAGTTTATCTAGCAAGGATACTAATGCCCCACAAAAAGTTAACTTGTCAGGCAAAAAGCAATGAAGGTGCTTAAGAGGTTCAACACACCATGGCGGCAATGGTCCAAAGCAATTCATCACGTGCAGGAATGCAAGAACAGATTGGCACTGTTCAAAAGCAGATGCTAAGTCAGACAGACTTGTAGTATAGTATAGTTATAGTAGTCCACTTTCTCCCGATTTTTTCGATGAAATGAATGTTGGCATGAACAATATCAGAGTGTAAATCTCCAGAGATCGTGATGTCCTTAGACAATTTTAGACCACTTTCCCTCCCAGTCTACTACATTTCCCTCACGATTCGGGAAAAGGGCACAGTGTTATGCAGTGGATAACACAGGCATAAAGATCACAAAAGATCTCCGGAAAAAGAGTCCTGTCTGGGGCCCGCAGGGTACTGCAGTGTCCACCCAACAAAGAGCACAGCCCGATGATTAAGCATGCCACCCACCTTGGTGGGTGAGGGCTTGTGCATCCTGAAAGATTGGCGATCCAACACTTATCACTGACTCGCAACGGGAACCTGTGACACAGCGGAACTGCACACATTTTTGTGTACATCGAGAGAGGATATGTGCTGGACGACTCCCCTACTCTTTGGCTGTATGGATTTTGTTCTCCATTTTGAACTGTTCTTCACAAGGACCTGTGAGAGATGCATACTTCGCGATTTACTTAGTAATAAGTAAAATAAAAAAAAATGCAACAAAGAAAATCTGAACACTCCATGGCAATTTTTTTTGCTAGTGCGCCAGTTTGGATATATCAAAAAAATTTGTTCAAATCAGAAAAAAAGATGATCACTGCCTACAGAACATTTACAACACAGTCAAAATACACAATTAACAAACAGCAATTAGGTGGCGAAAAAATATTCAGGTCATCATGCTGCAGGGATAATTCATCTTAAAAACATGCTTGTGCTCAGTGTGGTTTGTTCACAAAATCGAAAAGCATTAAAGTAAACCATAAATCGAAGCAGTGGCACATTTTTCTCCGAGTACCTGGGTGAAAGAAGAATGCAGGGATCCTAACCAAGCAGTTGGCTCACACAAAATCAACTGGAGCCATAACATGACTGTTGTAATCCGCTTAGTCAAGTAGCTTGCTACAATAAAACTCTTCTGCTGGCAGCAGAAAAGTATGCTCTTTTTAATCCCACACCCTTCTCAAAAGATACAGGGAATCTGAGTTTAACCACAAAGTAACATCTAACCTCAAGGAGACATAGGTCAATAGTCAAACCAGTAAAACATCAAAAACTCAAATAGACAGGTTTACTTAGCAGTGAGTGCAACATAAACGTTCTGACTAACAAAAGAAATACTTAGCTTGCAAAAACATGAAGCCATCTCCTATAACCACAAAATACTGATAGTATGGTTATGTTGTAGAGGATAAAGAATATTATGATCCGTCATTGGGAACTGTTACAAAACGAACCTGATTTTCAGGGGATCTTCTCACAAAAAACAATTTTTGCTTTCACACGATCAAAAAATTTGAAGGAAATACGAATGACAGCACCTGTACAACACCACCAAAAAGAGTATAGAGGAATGAAAAGATGTGCTAATTGCGTTCATTGTCATAATGTAATAGTTGGGGCAACATTACATCATCCTCAGACTGGAAGAATTATTTCATTATATCATGATTCTGATTGCAACTCCAACAATTTGATTTACTATATAAAATGCCCATGCGGGAAATTATATGTAGGAAAGACAGAGAGAAAACTTAAAATTCGCATATCGGTACATAAAAGCACATTTAGAAATCAAAACATCAAAAGTAATTTGGCTAAACATTGGATTGAGGGCAAGCACAACATAGCCCAGAGTCAATTAAACCACATGAAGGCATGGATCTAACCAGATCTCTGCTTCAAAGGGAGATTTATTGGATTAAACGTTTAGAAACACAGGAACCTAGGGGTCTCAATGAGAAAATAGATTATATATGTTTTCTGTGAATTATCAGGTATTTGACATGTGATCCTGAGCCTGTGGGTTGATGTATGCTGTTTTTGTACTGTAAATAATAGAGGTAAACTGAGCAGCAAGTTTGACATATGCTCAACTTTTCGATTTTACTTTTTTTCATTTAACTGCACGAGCACTGTTAATACTGAAGTCGCACATTGAAAGTGACATTCAAGGATTTCGCTCGTATGGGTGAAATCGGCGTTTAGTAACCATTCAAAGATGGCGCCCGCAGTCTGTGAGGCGCATAATCCATTGTTAGTGTTGTTTCATTCAGTGGAAAGAAGTTCTGGTTGTAAGTTCAAGCATGAACTGGAGGCGACTGAAAACTTCACAGTCCCGGCGCTTGTCAGACGCAGAATGATATGGTTGATCAGGTATGTGCAGGTTTCTACAAAGGGTTTAGAGAAATTAGCATGGTGGTTTGAGTCTAGTGAGAATACGACCTGGTTCTTATTACGCATACATTTTTTTTAAGGTACACGAGAGGCAAGTTTGAATTCAGGAGTTTTGAGGAGCGAAAGGCGTTTGTGTTTGAGAACATCTAGGTAAGCGAACAGGCTGATTAAGTCAGCGGGCGGTTTGAGCTTATAAGGCGGCATGTTTTTCGTTTTACAGTTTTTCGAGGGAAAAACAACACTCGGCAATGGGAATTGAGTGAGTAATTAAATGTTTGAGAGCACGCATCGTCACGGTGGGGCGAAGGGATTAGAAGCGTTGAGAATTCACTTTCTGTATGTATTTTTATTCTTATCTTCATTTTTGTTTTCATGTCAAGCAGTGCGAATACGAGGACCAGAAGTAAAAAATATTGTGATCCTTGGCAGATTAGATGCTTAACAGAGAAAGATTATGTAAAATTCAGTTTTTACAAATTGAAATGTCGTTTGTCAATAAAGTTTTATATGCGTTTAGTTTTCAGGCCCCTGAAGAAGAGCCCATTTGGTTCGAAATGCATTGGGCATCTACTGGAATCAACAAGAGATGATAACATTGTTTGTTTATTGTTTAAAAATGTAAAACTCATTTGCGAAAATTGTGGAAATGTTGATGTGAATATTTGCAAATCAAAGATAAAGCTGGAGTTGAAGCTTTACTGTTTATGAGCATTATTTGTGCTGATCTAAATTGTTGAAGTGTAAGATTATTGAGATACGTTTCTCAAAAAATGAGTCTGAAGAAAGTTAAAAAGTGTTTTGAGTTCAGTATGAAGTAAATCACATTTAGCAACAGTGCACAGGGGTAGAGTACCATGTAACTCGAGGTAGGAAGTTTTGTGAGTAGGCACGGTTCAGGACAAACGTGCTACCTCTGTAGCATGCTTGGTTTAAAAAGTAAAAGATTAATCTTAAATCAAAAAAGAAGGGAGCGCTTCTCCATCCAGTTAAATTCATGTTTTATAAGTAACATAAAAAGTTCAAATTGATTTGAGAGCTAATAACCTACTCTTCCCAGATAGGTGAAAACCTCAAACTAAAGACTCTAGTAGAGAGGATCACTGCGTACTGGTGTGGGTGCTACCCTGGCCTTTCTGCAATTTGGACTACATTGAGACATGATGTGCAATAATAATAATACTTTCAGTAGGTTACTTCCAACCTCACCCCTCTCTGTGTTAGCCCCCAGACTAGGCCCAGATAGAGGAGGACAGAGTGGTGTATTAATACAGGAAAAGTGCATTAAGGGAACTTAGAAAGTGAAAGTTATTTGCTTTGTAAATCATTGCATTAATAATAATAGCTTGCGACTCAGTGGTGCATGGAATAATACCATGGTAAAATAAAAGTTGGAACGGGTGATAACATAAGCTAATTTATAAGAGGAGAATTTAAAATGCCTTATTCCTGTTGCATTGGGAAACTGCAAAGTAAGTACAACTGAGTATTAGGAAGCCTTAAAAAGCGTACTAATCTAGGCTGCATGCATCATTGTGAAATACTGCAAAGGGCATGAAAACTAAGGGTTAGTTCAACTACTGACTTATCTGACACCTTTCAGATAATTCTATTATATGTCTGCCTTCCAGATTTTCACACAACTTGATGTAAGTTACACCAACCGGTGCCATGTAGGAAGTAGAAGGTTTGACAGGGCTACTGGCTTGGGGGCTAACCTAGGCCTTCTGGCAAACAGAAAGGAAAAATCTACCAAGAGGTTTCATCCCATAACAAGGTCTGGGTGGAGTGTTTCTCCCTACCTTAGCCTCAAGTGGCATGAGAAATCACTGACACGATTCGAGATAGAGTCCTAAAGGAACCACTACAGACTTTATCCACAGCTGTAGCGGATAGTGATGCCTTAGGGTAGAGGTTCCACAGTCCAAGGACGGAATGCTGTGTAGGTGAATATCTCTTTTTAAAAACAGAGGCATTGCCCTAGATCACCTCAAATATGGCCTGTCAAAAACACAGTCAGATGAGATTCAGTAAATATACTAGGTTTCAAACAAAGTGAAGAGAAACCTAAATATTAAATCTATGCTTTAGCAAGTTCTAACTTCCGGTATTTTTGAGACCTTGCAAATCATACAACAAGAAAGACGGCTTCTGTGTCTAATACTAAGATTACAGGAGCCCACCAGGCAACTGTTTCTTACACCACACTCCATGAGAGCTACAAATAAGAGGACATATAAAAAACTGAAACCCCATATTAGGATCCCACTCTGTTCTCAAGAGTGAGAATGCTCTTGCAGAATCTCTAATTATGTTGGTTGTGTGTAGACTCCTGGGTAGAATGCAACTATTTACTTATCTGTGCCAATAACTTTGCAGCGTGACTCTCTTAAAGATTCACACAATGTGCATTATTCCACCGTCTAGTGATTAAGTCCAGAATGGTCTTTAATAGAAATAAAGGTTTCACCTTTTGGTGTCAACCACAGACATAATGTGTGTATTCTCTGTGCATTTCAGCATAAGGACACAATGCCCTGTTATAAGGCTACCATTTTTTGATTATTTTACCCTGTCTAGTCTGTGTAGGAGTGGATCAAGATCTGTTTATTGTAAACTCCTATTTAAATCCTTTCAAATAAATAGAACGTACCTATCCTATTTACAGGATAGGAGAGAGAATTGTGTGTGAATCTATAAGTTTCAATTACAATTTATTTTTATAGGTAAGTAAGTTTAATTTGCACCATAAATGATTTCTCCATTTACATGCTGTGGAGCATTTATGTAGCAGTATCTGCCCCAAGGTAGAGGATTTGAAGGTTGATAAGAACCAATGAAATGTTTTAACAGCCTGGACTGCTATCCATGTTTAAGCCACACATGTCAGCGAGGGACGTATTTTCAAAGTATTCAAACTATGTTGCTTTTTCTGTGTCGAGCGATTTCTTGGTCTCACTGTCACGGTCTTTTCTGCCATAAAAATAACATAATTGAATTGCTACTGCAATGCATGTGGCAATTGTTGTCTTTGTTACAGCTTTAACCTTGAACTATGCAAAATGTGCAACACTGAATTGTTGTGCCTCTCTAATAACCTTTATTTACAGGGTTTCTTGAAAAAAAGAAATCAGAAGTGTATTAATTGATTAAGTTGAACTTCAGAAGCTTCTCTTGGAATACAATTTTGGATTTGTACTTTAACTACTTTATGCTAGTGTATATGCAAATATTTATTTTAGAGTCAGACTTTCACGTACTCTGTGCAAAGAAAGCAATTGAAAAAACTGTCTCTAAAGGTAAATACTTTATTAATGCTTATAGCCCACTTGTTGAACAACTCCACACCCAAAGCCAGGGGGGATTTTGAGTGTGCCGCACCTCTCTACTGGCCTTAGGCCCACCCGTCTCCGTTATATGATGAATGCAGAGCTGTTAGCTCCTATGGTGTGCACTACCACAGCCCCTGTTGCTCCCAAGAGGCAATTTGTTTAGAAGAAACAATGAAAATTCCACCCGCTGTGGGATGCACCACCAGAGATCATTAATACAAATATGAATGCAGTCAATAAAGAATGTCCATGAATTGTTTCGTTTTTTGTCTCTTCTTTATTCAATTTTCATTCATTTCATTGTTCGCGGGGTCCAGGGGTTCTGGTGTGGGGCGCGGTCCAGGCCCGAACGGGCGCAGACAGGCTTGCCTTTGGCGTGCCCACTGCGCGGCCTCCATAAGAGGGGGAGAGGGATTGTTGATTCAACTCGTACTTTAGCTGTCTCAACTGTTCTGCTTCAGGTATTTGCTATGAGATACTGCTCTCCTGGTATATCGTGTGCCGCAAGTGAGTCACTGTTGAGAATGGCCAAGTGCCAAATCCTCTGAGTTAGGATAGTACTTTGTTGAAATAAAACACTGTGGTGGTGGTTGTCTGGATTTGTACTACTCATTTTCATATTTACTAGAAGATTATAAAGGCTTGGAAGTCTGTTTTCAGTTACAGAGAATTAGTAATGTTTTACTTTTTTCTGTGGACAAATATCCTAATACTTGTAGTATGTTCAAAAGTGCCCCTATCCGTTATCATCGCAGTGGGGCTCAGTGAATTGGAACAGAGCCCCACAACATATTGTGCTTCTGCATGAGGATGTTGAAGTATGCATGCTTGAAATATTATGTGGCCAAATGGTTTGCTGGTTGAGCAGTGCCACACCACGGCAAGTTGAACCTTTTATTTGTAGAATGCAGGATACACAGACCAGCTGCTCCTTCGCATAAAGTCTTTTAGCCAAACGCGTTTCGGGCGTGTGGTCGCCCTTGTTCACTGGCATGGGGAGAAGGCAGCGAACGCACCACCTGCGCAAATTTAAATATCCCGCCCCAGTGGGCATATGCGCGACTTGCATGCTGGTAACTGTAGTGCGTTTTTCAATGTTCACCCCAGTGGGTCGCATGCCTTGCCCCCAACAAAATGTACATATCCATACCCAAGTGGGCTGCTCGAAGCCGACAGGGCTGTCATCCTGCCCATACTCCTTCCACAACGTGGACTTGCCATCCCCACAGCGTCTTTTGTTTGTTGTCGCTGCAGGCCCGCCATGATAGCAGTGGGGCTTCCTCGCGGCGGGGCACGCCGCTAAACACGAACAAGAAGAGTTGCCTCCAAAGAAGAAGCCACACCACGGCAAGTTGAACCTTTTATTTGTAGAATGCAGGATGCACAGACCAGCTGCTCCTTCGCATAAAGTCTTTTAGCCAAACGTGTTTCGGGCGTGTTGTCGCCCTTGTTCACTGGCATTGGGAGAAGGCAGCGAACGCACCACCTGCGCAAATTTAAATATCCCGCCCCAGTGGGCGTATGCGCGACTTGCATGCTGGTAACTGTAGTGCGTTTTTCAATGTTCACCCCAGTGGGTCGCATGCCTTGCCCCCAACAAAGGAATGCAACTCTTCTTGTTCGTGTTTAGCGGCGTGCCCCGCCGCGAGGAAGCCCCACTGCTATCATGGCGGGCCTGCAACGACAACAAACAAAAGACGCTGTGGGGATGGCACGTCCGCGTTGTGGAAGGAGTATGGGCAGGATGATAGCCCTGTCAGCTTCGAGCAGCCCACTTGGGTATGGATATGTACATTTTGTTGGGGGCAAGGCATGCGACCCACTGGGGTGAACATTGGTGAACAAGGTTTCTCCTTTTTTAAGAAAATGTTAGTTTCTATTTTTGAATGGGTGTGTCAAAGGTTATTTTATGCTGATAGGAGGTCTGCCACTTTGGCACAAGGATGTTGTCATCAGTGATGTCATTTGAGATGTCATCAGTGATGTCATGAGTGATGTCACTGACCATGTCATGAGTGATGTAATATGTGACTTCATCAGCAGTGCATTGCACGTGCAAGTTATAGTGAGTCCAACTAACTATAATGTGGGAATTTCAATGGTTTTATGCGAGTAAAATTTCCACCTAACTATAACTGGTGTGAAACCTATGGTTTTTTTCAGTGAATATATATATATATATATATATATATATATATATATATATATATATATATATATATATATATATATATATATATATATATATATATATATATATATATATATATATATATATTTACCTACTGGCGATAGCCAGTAGGTATATATAGTTAGGATTTTTTCTCTATGGAACTTTTGAAAATTCTATGCCTAATAACTTTGGCGTTTGTGGACGGAATTGGCTGAAATTTTCAGGAAAATGGCACATTTTGTTTCTGAGCAGCTCCTGGAAATTTGGGGGGGGGGGGGGTTCGTCAAGGGGGGGCCGAGAAAAAAGGGGGGTCCCAAAACGCGTTTTTCCCATGTTAATTTCCATAGGGCGGTTGGCCTCACTTTTAGCCCGAACGGCTGAATGGATTTCCACGAAACTTGGCAAAATTGTAGGGACTGTTAGCCCGATGTGCCTTTGCTAGGTCTCAATATATGTGCTTCAGTGAATTTTGAGAAATTAACGTTTAAAACAAGATATATATCTGTAACAGCGCTCCGGGCAGCGCTCCGGTTCGCGAACTTTTCGCGTATCGGAACTTTGCGAAGCGAAGCTGATTGGCTCTCCGGTGTCTGTCAACATTCTAAACAGTCCGGAGCGGCCGCCATCTTGTCTCTCGGTAGGATCGAGAGACAAGAGGAGGCCAAAACAAAGGGGGAAATGAAGGAAAGGGGGCAAGGTAGACCCCTTCTGACCCCCTAGGATTGATGAGGGGGATATTATAGAGCCACGCCGGGCCCAAAAAAAAAAAAAAAAAAATCCAATTTTTTCGCCGTAGAGACGCGTCTTGGTACGCGAACCGGGCAGCTAACCGGGCAGCTAACCGGGAAGCTAACCGGGAAGCTAACCGGCAGCGTAACGGGAGTCTGAGGAGGAGCTGATTGGCTGTCGACATTGTAAACAGTCCGGAGCGGCCGCCATCTTGTCTCTCGGTAGGATCGAGAGACAAGAGGAGGCCAAAACAAAGGGGGAAATGAAGGAAAGAGGGCAAGGTAGACCCCTTCTGACCCCCTAGGATTGATGAGGGGGATATTATAAAGCCACGCGGGGCCAAAAAAAAAACCCCTTCTGACCTCCTAGGATTGATGAGGGGGATATTATAGAGCCACGCCGGGCCAAGACGCGTCTTGGTACGCGAACCGGGCAGCTAACCGGGAAGCTAACCGGCAGTGTAACGGGAGTCTGAGGAGAAGCTGATTGGCTGTTATCATTGTAAACAGTCTGGAGCGGCCGCCATCTTGTCTCTCTGTGGGATCGAGAGACAAGAGGTGGAAAAAAAAAAGGTGTAAATGAATGAAAGGGGTAAGGCAGACCCCTCCTGAACCCCTAGGATTGATGAGGGGGCAATTAAAGTTCCCTGGGGGGTGAAAAAAAAAAACATTGCGATTTTTCGCGGTAAAGGTGCTTCCTGGTACGTTAACCGGCAGCGTAACGGGAGTCCGACATATTGTGTTTTTTGAACGTTTGTGATATGTGCACGTGTGGATTTTGTCTAATTAAGGTTAAAAAAATATATATATATCTTTAAGCGTGTTCTGGCGCGCTTACGTTTTGGGTTTGGTTTGCGCTGCAGAGACGATACGTCACGGTTATGCGATGCATCATGAGGCGTCTCACGGGCTACGTGATACGTCACTTAATAAAGAATATATTTTACAGCTATAGATATTAGCTTTTAAAAAACCAATGAAATTCACAGAAAAAACCATAGGTTATAGACCATATATAGTTAGGGATTAGCATTTAAAAAACCTTATTTTATTTGCACAAAACCATTGAAATTCCATATATAGTTAGTTGCACTAACTATATATCGCGGACCCGCAATCCACTGCTAATGATGTCACATATTACATCATTCATGACATGGTCAGTGACATCACTGATGAGATCACTGATGACATCTCAAATGACATCACTGATGACATCACTGATGACATCTCAAATGACATCACTGATGACATCACTGACATCTCATTTGACATTACTGATTACATCACTGATGATATCATTTATGTGATAATACATCTTCAGACTCTAATATAACCTTAGATACACTCAGTGTAAACAGGCACTCACAGACTGTCACACATCCATGGAGTTACTCACACACCTAGTCAGTCATGCAAAGAATTAATCACACCTCCATTTCCTCAACTATACAGTTATACACACCTTACTTATTCAAACATATACTAACACAATCCTTGATACAAGTTCACAATGATTCATACAGCCACTCTCACATTCACCGGCTCTTATGTTCAGTTATTTATATATGTCAACTCTCACATGGAGTGTGTTTTACATATGTACTTACTTTGACATGTAGAACTGAGATATCCATTCACTCACCAATATACTCATGCACACAGTCAACTGTCCATACAGCTGTTTCTACATGCACTTTTGAACCCATACACCTAGGGAATCAACTGCTCACACATCTATGCACAGAGTTATACACCTCCCAGCCACCACACACATACTCAGTCTCCCATACAAATACTTGGGCAACCATTCAATAACCCATATAGTTACTGATATAGCTACTGATTTAAACATGCAGCAGTTTACAGAAGAACATAAATAATGATTGCCAAATTAAGACACTTTAATCACTAACCCATGCACTCAGTGAGACACATTTAATCATTCTCTCATACAGTCAGTCATGCACCTACTAAAGCCTTCATCCAGACACTTATACATCCACTCATTCTTCAATATGTAAGACATATTTTAACTTTACAGAAACATACAGTCACTGGGTGTTGTCATCAGTGATGTCATCAGTGATGTCATTTGAGATGTCATCAGTGATGTCATCAGTGATGTCACTGACCATGTCATGAATGATGTAATATGTGACATCATTAGCAGTGGATTGCGGGTCCGCGATATATAGTTAGTGCAACTAACTATATATGGAATTTCAATGGTTTTGTGCAAATAAAATAAGGTTTTTTAAATGCTAATCCCTAACTATATATGGTCTATAACCTATGGTTTTTTCAGTGAATATATATATATATATATATATATACACACACACACACACAGAGACATACAAATACACAGACATACAAATACACACAAACATACAAATACACACGCACATACAAATACACACACACATATATATGTGTATCAATATAATCTCTCTTGTTTTGGCTTTATCCTCACTTACTGTGTAAAGATGTATCTACATACAAAATGTTTCTCGTCCTTATGAGCCCAATGTGATTATTCTGCGGGAATGTAAAGTATCAATTTAGGATGTATTCTAATTGTGAGGACGTAGTGGAATGGGAAGATGTAGAGTCCCGACTGATAAAGGAGATGCAGACACACCAGAAACTGATGCATTACCTGGAAATCTAGACCGACTGATTGATTTATTTTAAGACGACCCCCACTGGAATCAGGAAATGCGTCCGTGTGGAGGAGGAAGGAGTAGTCGTCGTGGTCTGATGGTTCACAAAGGATAGAAGTAAAGTATTATGGTCATTGTTGTTTGATGTGGAGTTATTTAATGTGTGAAGGCTAGAGACTCTCAAGAGCCTATTTGTCAATGGGACTAACATCAGATACCGCAGGCTACAAAAACTACTCGTTCATATAGTCATGTATGTGCAAGATAAAACTGTATAGGGAGGCAGGAAGTGTGGCAATGGGAGGAAGGAGGGGTGGGGTTCATTTGCAGTTACGATGGGTTGCTAGTCCTATGTTTTGATTTAGTTTGATTTGATTGGTTGTTATGTTGATCTGTGATAAAACTGATAAGGAAATATTTTAAATTCTTATTTAATAAATAGTGTATTGATGCCAACTGTCTGTAAGTGAGAATCGGGAAATTTCTAAATAGGCTGATGTGTTTATTAACAGGTTTCCCCAAAAGTAAAACCAGTGCCACCAGTTCCCTCTTTTAGCCACGCGTATCCTCTGAGGGACAATATTCATAGTCGGCGCTATACAAATGGGGGGGGAGTGGAAGATACCATTCCTGAGAACCTACATGTTGACACAAAAAAACTATGTCCAGCATGTGGATCTAATACGGCCATGCTGCAAATGTAGACAAATGGACACTCTGGGAAGAACAGCAGAAACTCTATTTAAGAAGTCTTATTTGTAACATGAAGCTGACATTTTTGCCATAATTTTTCCAGCATTTATCGTGCAATATGTTATGTTGAAGGACAGACGCGAGTAAGCATTTTGTTTCAAGTGCACAACTGATCTTAATGACAGCAAAATATTGAGAGCCCTTACTAAAGTAAAATTTTAAAAGGAGTTGTACATGGCAGAGGTTTTCAGTTAGTTCAGGTACGGGAGGATGGGATGAGCATGGAGATAAAAAAGTATTTTTTAATGAGGCGCTTTTTGTTGAATAAATAATGACAAAAATAACATGCATCTACTGATAGAGCTTAGTGGTGGCTATATCAAGGGCAGTAATGCATTAACACGTAAAGCTATAATAAATTATGGTGACATTTCCTTTTTTTCCTATCGCTGCAAAATAAGACTCACAACGAAAAGTTACTCAATGAGGCACTGTTTATCTACGAAAAAGTTAAGAGCAAAAATAAAATCATACATTTTAATCAAGGAGATCATTTTACCACAAGGGAGCAACAAACTTTCACAAAAAAACGGGCTGCAGAAGAATGATACAGAAGAAAAGCAGAGGACGATTTTGTAGGCACAGCTGGCGTTTCCTTCACTGCCGTTAAATAACCGATATTTTGCAAATATTGTTTATAACATGATATCAACCAGCCCTTTAGCTTTAGCTACTTTTTCCATGAAATGACAATTTACATATTCAATTCGCATTAAAATGCTCCTAATAACAGATTAACTTAAATGGATTATTCAAAATGAATGTAAGCATTTTATGTTTTGAATGAAACATTACCTGAATTTTCCCAGTCCCTTCGAACAAATGCTTTCCTCTTCTCTTCTAGGAACTGGCTGGGGATGAGGCCTGCACTTCCTCCTTCTTTAACATGGCTAGCCTGAAATCAGTTGTTAAACCTTGAATTGAAACAACTACAACTTTAGATTATCGTCCGGTTCAAACAAATGAACAGTGGACTGCAAGCAAACGAATGTCATCTCTATTTAAGTAAAATTCAATCAACTAACTATTTTAAAATGTGCTCTTAACCAGCTAATATAGTAATACGCAATATTCTGAAATACAACTCTTTAGTTTTATTTCACATAATTGCTACAGTTATAATAAGAACAAACTGCTTATCACCTAATGGATACACAAAAGGCATACAAATGACTCCTAAAACTGAACATTTTTCAATAATTTATGCATACTATACTTATCTCGTAGGTTAATGACCCGTGTTAAATAGTAGAACAGCTTTCATATTTTGGATAAAAACCTCATGTCAAAAACTTTAGGATTTTGTGTTTTGCAATATCATCCACCAAATGTCACAGTCCATCGCTGCATAAAAATGAAGAGGATGGCATAGAAGAACAAGTTACTTACCTTCAGTAACGATATATCTGTAAGAAACATTAGTTAGAGGCGTCATACTGGATCTGCAAAGTTTTCGTCAGCAGTACCCCTGCGCGTCGGTAGGCATCGTCTGCGGCTCTGCGTCCGTCGTAGTGATCGCCGGGATGACGTTGTCGGAGTTATTAGACGCCTGATGTCAGTTCTGTACATAGCTTCCCATGCCAGGAACGCAGAGCCATGCAAGAAACAGACACTAGTGCCATGAAACTAGGGCCATCAAAGGGAGATACCTTAACCTTAGATATCGGTTCACAGAACGGGGAGGATGGGTGGGGTGGTAAGGAATTTAACTAACTAATCTGAAAGAAACACGTTAGTTAGATTCCTTACCTTAGAATAGATACCCCATCAAAACCAATCCCAGGTGGTAGGTCTGCGAACCAAGATCACACCAGAAAGTCCTGGAGAACGGAAGGCCAAAAAAGCCATCTCTCCGGACTGGACTGTCCAGGCAGTAGTACTTGGCAAACGTGTGCAGCAAGGCCAATGTAGCTGCCTGTCAAATGTCCTGCAAAGAAACTCCCCAACACAGGGCAGTAGAAGCTGCCGTGGCCCGAGTAGAATGGGCGCGCAGCCCCACAGGAGGCTCTTTTTTAGCCAAGGAAGTACAGACCTTGATGCACAAAACGACCCACCAAAAGATGGTCCGCATGTGCACCGCCCGTCCCTTCTTAGCGCCCACGTAGCCAAGTAAGAGTTGGTCGTCCACCCGGAACTGTTGTGTGTGGTGAGGTAAAAGGAGAGCGCACATTTTGGGTCCAGACGGTGGAGCCTCTCTTCCTCTTTCAAAGGGATGCGGAGGAGGAAAGAAGGTGGGCAAGGTAATGGACTGGCCGATGTGAAAGGCAGTACCAACCTTGGGCAGAAAAGAAGGATGAGTCCTCAGAACAATCTTGTCCGGATGGACTGAGAGGAAAGGAGGCTTAGATGAAAGAGCCTGGAGCTCACTCACTCTTCTGGCAGAGGTGCTGGCAACCAGGAAAGCAGTTTTGAGATTCGGAAGGTGAAGAGGGCAATTATGAAGTGGCTCAAAGGGAGCGCACATCAGATGAGTAGGAACCAGGTTCAAATCCCAATGAGGCATCACGAAAGGAACAGGAAGGAACATGTGCGTGATGCCTTTCAAGAACCTATTGACAATATGGGACTTGAAAATAGAAGGCTTATCAGGAAGCCTCAAGAAGGCGGAAACAGCTGAAAGATATCCCTGGATGGTGCCCAGAGCAGAGCCCTGCTAGGCCAGGGAAAGAAGAAAGAGGAGAACCTCAGAAAGAGGGGCGGAAAGGGGATCCACAGCCTTTGCTGTGCACCATGCCACACATTTGTTCCACCTGCAGGCGGATACCATTTTTGTGGAGGAACGCCTGCCTGCCAGAATGACATCACAGACTTCAGGAGGCAAGTCAAATGGCCTCAACTGTCGCCGCTCAATCTCCACGCATGTAGGTGGAGACTGGACAGGTTCAGGTGGAGGACTGTCCCCTGTTGCTGCAACAGAAGGTCCTCCTGAAGAGGCAGACGAATCGGGGGATCAACTGACATACTGAGTAGCTCGGGATACCAGTATCTTTGTGCCCAGTCCGGAGCCACAAGGATGACTTGGGCACGGTTGCGCCTGATCTTCTTCAGCACTCTGGGCAGAAGTGGTATAGGTGGAAAGGCGTACAACAGACCGCAACTTAAGTCGCGACGAAAAGCGTCGCCGCACGAGCGCCTGTCCATCACCACCCCCTTTTGTACCGCCTTGGAAATTCCACCGCACAGAACTGATGGCATTCAGCGTTCTCTTCGGTGGCGAATAGATCTAACCAAGGCTCTATCCACTGCTGAAAGAGACCTTGCGCCACGCCAGAGTTCAGACGCCACTCGTGATCCATCATGCACCGACGGCTGAGTTCGTCCGCCCTGGTATCAGGGAACCTGCCAGGTGTTACCCCGCCCTGTTTGTTGCAGTACCACATGGCGGTGGTGTTGGACGTGAACACCTGCACTACACTTCCCCGGACAGAGGGAAGGAATGCCTTCAGTGCAAGCCGGATCACCCGTAACTCGAGAAGGTTGATATGGAGCTGGGACTCCACCGGAGACCAGAGGCCTCTTATCTCCACCTCTCCCATGTGGCCCCCCCAACCCAGGAGGGACGCATCCGTCACCACTGTGTTGGGGAAGGAGAGGGATCTGCCACTGACCCAATCGCGATCCGTGAGCCACCACTGCAGCTGATTCGCAGTGTCCTGTGAGATCAGGACGTGGTCGGACAGGTTGCCCTGATGCTGTGCCCACTGGAACTTCCAGTCCCACTGCAGAGCCCGCATCCGCCACCTGGCGTGATATACCAGCAGGATGCAGGATGCCATCAGCCCTAGGAGCCGCAGCGTCAGCCTGACCGAAACTCGGGATAAAGGCTGAAAGATCGGGATAAAGGCCGAAAGATCGGAATCAGAGTCTGAATATCCTGAACCCGCTGCCCGGGAGGATAAACCCGAACCTGCGCAGAGTCCAGAACTGCTCCGATGAAGAGGAGCTTCTGAGAGGGACTCAGGTGTGACTTCGGCACGTTGATGGAGAACCCCAGCCTGTGCAGGAGATTGGCGACGACTGTCTGGGGCGAGCCCGCCTTCAACAACCAGTCATCGAGATAGGGGAAGACTGGAATCCCTGATCTGCGCAGATGAGCTGCGACCACTGCCATCAATTTCGTGAACACCCGGAGGGGCACTGGTGAGGCCGAAGGAGAGCACGGTAAACGGAAAGTGCTCGTGGCCTACCGTGAACCGCAGGTAGCGCCGGTGGGCGGCAGGAAGGGGATATGGAAATAAGCGTCCTGCAAGTCCAACGCTAGCATCCAGTCTCCTGGGTCCAGGGCAGCAAGGACCTGAGCTAAAGTCAGCATCTTGAACTTCTCCCTCCGGAGGAAGCCGTTCACTCTCCTGAGGTCCAAGATAGGGCGTTGGCCCCCTTTGCCCTTCTTGGGAACCAAAAAGTAGTGGGAATAACAACCACAACCTACTTTTGGCCCAGGAACGCGCTCGATGGCCCCCTTGGCCAAGAGGGCCAAAACTTCCTCCGGCAGAAGTCGCAAGTGATCCCCCGACATGGCGGTGGCATGGCTGGAGGGGTTGCCTCGAAGGGGATGGAGTAGCCCCTTCGGACGATTTGCAGCACCCACCTGTCCGAAGTGATGGTAAACCCTGCCCCCCACTGGCGTTGAATGGGCCTGAAAGCACGGGCTAGGAGGGCTTTGAGGCGGATGCTGCGGGGTGGATGTGGACTGACCAGGCCGCTGTCCCCCTGCACCGCCACGGCAGTTACCACGTCCACATTGAGGTTGGTTCTGCGGCCTGTGGCTGGACAAACATGTGGGGGCGCCCCTTCCTTGGCCACGAAAGGGACGAAAAGCAGAAGTCTGCTGGCGCTGGCCCGACAGGCCCAAGGACATGGCAGTAGCCCGGGAGTCCTTGAAACGCTTTGTCGCCAAAAAGGAGACGGCCATCGAAGGGCATGTCCATTAGCGTGTTCTGGACATCCCCTGAAAAATTGGCGGACCTCAGCCAGGCGTGGCGACGGATCGCCACCGTCGTGGAAATCGCTCTGCCCAGCCAGTCCATGGTATCAAGTCCACATCGGATGGAATACCGTGCCACATCTCGCCCATCAGCAAGAGCCTGGGCGAGCAGTGTCCGGGCCTCCTTCGGACACTGAAGCAGCACGTCCGCCACCGTATCCCACAGTTAGTGGGTGTAACGGCCCAATAGGAACGCTGTATTAATAGACCGCAACCCCAAGCTGACTGAGAACAGTTTCTTCCCCAACTGATTGAGCCTTTGGATTCCCGATCCGGGGAAGTGGACGGGAAAGCGGTCTGGGACGTAGAGGCATGGATCACCAGAATCTCGGGGGTGGGGTGTATGGACAGAAAGCAGGGGTCGCCCGGAGCCGGGCGGTGGCATCGGGCGACGTTCCGATCCACAGGGGGCACTGTGGAGGGCCTGGACCAAGTGCCCATCAGAACGTCGGCTGAACGGCAGCATAGGCTCCGTAGAGCTTACTGGCGGTTGAAGCACCTCGGTGAGGAGATTAGTCCTCACGGCCTCAGCAGTGTGCTCAAGAGCCAAGGCCTTGGCTGCCTTGCGCAACACCATGCTTTATGTAGCACCCTCCTCCGTAGCCACGGAGGGAGGAGAGATGAAACCAGTGTCTGGTGAGGTGTCAAGACCACTGGCCTCCCCCAGCTGATCTACCTAGTCCTGACTTATCGGGCACTGTTGTGCCAGAGGGTCCTCAGACCCCTCCCAGTCCTCCCCTTCATCCGTATCCTGATAAACAGGCATAAAGGACGGAGCGGGGTCGTAGGTAGAGGCCTCACCCATCAACGTCATAGACGGAGCTGAGCGGCGCAGTTCCGACATAGGATCCGGACTGAAACAGGGGACGGCGTCGCCCGAGGACGGCGCTGGGAGAGGCACCGTAGGGGTCGGCGCCAGCGGAGGAGTCGTGAGGTCGACTGGTGTCGACTAGGATCCAGGCCTGGATCCCAGGGGGGTCCTGCAGCGCCAGGAACAAAGTCGCTGACGAACCGGGGGCCGAAGCCGCCGGCACGCTAGAACCCCTAGTTGGACCCGAGGGGTACGAAGGCGCACCAGCGAGCTTCGACGGCGGAAAGAGTCCTCATGGCCACGAGGAAATCTCCCCGGAGTCCCGTTACGCCCAGGAACCGGAGGGTGTGGAGCCGGATGAGACTCCTGCAGCTTCGGCGGAGCTGCGCAGATGGTGCCACCCGAACCCTCGGCAGAGCTGCGCAAGGGGAGTCAGAAGAGCATTGTCGCCTCTTTGACTTCTTCCCATGCCTCGACTTACTGGAGGACTTCGAGCCAGACGAGTGGTGATGATTTAACGAGCGGCGATGGCTGCAGCTCCGCGACCAGTCCCTCAACTTCCTCCTCGACCGGGACCTCGAGCAGCGCGGAGCTGACTGCCGGAGCACAAGAAGCGTACGGGACAGCTCCCGCCTAGCATTCGAGGTGAAGGCCCGGCAGTCCGGGCACGACTTGTTGTCGTGGTCGGCCCCGGAACAGTAGAGACACCGGCGGTGGGGTCGGTCACCAACATCAGTCGGTGACCGGAGTCGCACGGTTTAAATCCAGGCATCCCTACCAGAACCAGGAGTCGAATTGATTTGAAAAATATTGTCAAAATAGACCAAAAAGTTAGTCAAAAAGTGCCTAAGGGTACTAGCTCTTTCCGGATCTGCGCCTGCTGGCGCGGAAAGAAGAAGAACTGACGTCAGCGCACATGGGCGTGTCGAAGTACTCCGACGACGTCATCCCGGCAATCACGATGCCGATGACTGACGCGGAGCCGCAGACAACGCCTACCGACACGCAGGGGTACTGCTGACGAAAACTTTCCGGATCCAGTCTGACGCCTAGGGGTAATTCAAAGGTAAGGAATCTAACGTCTTTCTTTCAGATGTAGTCACACGATAAGCAACTTCAAAGTTTTCCACATTTTCGTTATGAGCAAACCCTTGGTGTATTAAAAAGAAAAACACTACTGGGGGCGTGTCCAAGATGGAGGCGTGATCGGACGCAGGTCTCCGAGGCTCCCTGCCCGATCCCGCCTAAACGCCTACAAACATCGCCTAATCTCCCTAAAAGCAAAGGAAAGAATAGGGAGTGGTGTTGCAAAGCAGCTGCGGCCCCAGAATCTAGCAGCTTGACCTGCGCGCCTCGTGGGGGTCCCCGGACGCGGGGAGGCCAGACCGCGGCCCGTAATGGCGGCCGCTCCAGAGATCTGATCAGCCCGGAAACCCACTGCCCCGACGTCTCTGGGGCAAACCTGGCGCATCGAGTACGGAGCCTGCTGGGTTGAGCCTCCGCTGCTGGCCCCGGAGCCGTGGACCCAGACCGCAGCGCATCGCTGTCCCCGCGACCCGGCCGGTGATCAGGCAAGGTCCGGCCGGAGGTCGCGAAAATTGAGGCACCGGCTTCGGGCCTTCTACCCCGGCATTTGCGGTCTTTGGCGCGGCCTATCGGCGCGCCCCAGCGGAGAAGGAGCGGACCCCACCAGCTGCGGATTACCCGGCACTGCCCCCCCCCCACGGTGGACCGGGCCTGGAGAGTGCCCCGAAGCAATCAGCGCGACCCCGAAGCCGACAACGAGAACAACGCTACGGTGGCCCTGTGAGTCCCCCTGGACCGGGGCAAAATCGGAAGGGGCGCGGAGCGGTGCTGAAAGGCCAGAATCACGACGGAGGGCCGCTCTCCAGCCAGTGAGCACAAAGGTGAAGAGAGTGGAGGTGGGCACCACAGAAGGCTCGGGGGGCACAATCGAGCTCCCGGCGTAGGGGTTAACCGGAGAGGCCGAGCTACACTTATGCCTGAGGGGCCGGACTAAGCACACTCCCTTTGAGACATTGGGGGCCCGGATTCACAAGCCCCTGCTGAGCAGTACTGGGTGGCGGCCCGGTTGTGGGGTGTGTTGCCTATTGGAGAGGGGGGCTGGTTTTGCTACGCTCCTGGCCGGCTGCGGGGAGGTCGACTCGTGTCCGCCGTCTTGACCCCGGGCAGTGCGGGGGTGAGCTGACCTGTGATAGCACGACTCGCCCCTAAATTTACAACACCGGACTTCTGCACCTACCACGAGCCCTGAAACCCACCGCCTGTTTGTCTCCGGGGCTGCTCACGACATGCCGGGACAGAGGGGGAAAGAAAGGGCCCCAGACGCTCCACGAACTACTGGCCAAGTCCCAGCCCAAATCCAGCAAAGACCCACCCTCCCTTTAAAGGAGCGGATTCTCCGAGAGGCCCGGCGAGTACAGCTTCTTCAGTTTCAGGGTAACCCCATAGCCCTATGTAAAGACCTATCAACCATCACTCTGCAAAAACGAAAAGACTTCAAGAGAGCAACGGACTTCTTGCGACAACAGGAGGTCCCCTACTCATGGGGCCACCCATTTAGACTAATATTCAAATGGAACGGACTGTTCCACCAACTGCGATCGCTTAAGGACACTTGCGCCCTCCTGGGACTTGACCAGGAAGATGATGAGCCCATAACGAGAGCATCGCAAGGGCCATGCCGGGAGGGATGGCAGATAGTGAGTCGCAGGCGGTCCCCATCGCACCGCTTGAAACCAGACGCCTCTGTCATCACACAGGAACGAGCGGTGGCGGAGGTGGCCAAGGAGACCTCTTCCTCTGAGTGATGCACATACTCTGCCCATGCGGTGGTGGTGGGGTGGGGGAGTCCGGTGGGAAGCCAGAGAGGCCGCCATCGGATACGACCCGTACAAGAAACACTACCACAGCCCTGTGTGGACCAACAGGACTGATACTATGCTTTCTATTGGTTTGGGGATTGGGGGGTGGGCGGTGGGATAGTTACTCAGATCTGGAACAATGGATTCTGAACTTGAGCGTAGAGTTTGAAAGTTGGATTGTTCGGGGGGGGGGGGGGGGGGGGGGGGGGGTTGGGGATTGCGGGAGGGATCGAGGGCGGGAACCAGTGTGCCAAAAAGGTTTTTGTCGACGACAGATTAGCTATGTCTCATTTGCCAGTTACGATTAGAAACAAAACCTGAAATCTCTAGGACAAACCGCTATACCGTTAACTACACATAATTAATATAGGAGAAGAGGGCCCTTATGGCTAAAATGGTATTAGACTTAAACATTTTAAGTGAAAACACTTACAAGAAAAAAAGATGACATACTGTTTGTGAGTTTAAACAAAGAAGGCTTACATCTTGCCTCTTGACGTTCAGTCCCCAGCCATGGATATCATTTCAATCACCAACATATTGCTCCATAAAAATGGAAGACTGTGTTAGAAAGAGGTCTGATCAGAAGAATAGGTTACATGCTGCAAATGCTCGAATCAGACTTGATGTCAAATTTTAGATTTGAATCTGTGATATCGGAGTGTTCTAAGTCACTTGAGCAAATGACAGTTCTTGCGGGCAGAGAAAATGGAGGAAGGACCGCAGATGCAATGTGTCCAAGTATCATTAATGCCTGATGGCTTCCAAATGTAATGCCCCATTGTTGCATAGGCATTGAGGATGGGTTCCAATTATGCACTTCAAGTGAAAGTTTGTGCACCAAATCAGCCCATGCTCAAATACTGTTGTAAAGGGCAGACTTTAAGCAAACTGTATTTGCAACATTGTGTTATACATGTAGGACAGCGAAAATATAGTTTGTGTGCGCACAGAAATGTCAATAGATCTTGCTACAGACAACTAGCTGTCTGTTGATAGAGCTTTTGTCATCGATACATCAAAAAGAACAGCAACTACACATAAAGAGATATTGGGCTTGGGGTCCACCATCTTTAGCCACTGTCTTTCATGTATTTTTCATGCTATGCCACTGCTTGGATGGGTT
Organism: Lissotriton vulgaris; assembly: GCF_964263255.1. Lineage (NCBI taxonomy): Eukaryota > Metazoa > Chordata > Amphibia > Caudata > Salamandridae > Lissotriton > Lissotriton vulgaris. The sequence goes on along the minus strand of NC_141698.1, from coordinate 770,511,887 downwards.
GTCTATCAGGGCCAAAGTTGTTTTGTTGTTGGATACATTGTTCAATTTATATTCCCATCAAACTAGTAGTCTTCAAACTTTATGATGCCGAGCATCCCTCCCCCTCAGCCAAATATATGTGGAGCGATTCCATTATGGAGAATGCAGCTAATGCATAAGATGAGGCGTGGCTTGGCGCATAAAGATGGCAATCGCACTCTAAGAGTGCTCCGGAACCCTACGCCATCCACTCCCATCCTCATGCCATCAGGGACCCCTACTCTCATCTACCCGTTCGGCTGGTTGGTTGTGCGAAGGGCGCTCGGACGCTTGCAGGCTCCTGTGCTGTGGCTATATATCTGGGAGCTGTTTTCTTACATCATGGCGATGCCCACTGACCAACTTTCCTCCTGGTTCACCATAGAGAGGGCTCACAGAGCGCGGACTACTAAGCCGCCTCCAGGAGCATCCCCCAAGCTGTTGATCACCAGAATTCACTTCACTTCAGGGATAGGGATGATTTTTTAAGAGAAGCTCGCTCTCATCCTTACCTTCGCTGCAGTGATGCCAAAGTTCTCCACTTCCCTGACTACACAAAAGAGAATCAGCATCAACGTCGCTCTTACCTCGCTGTCAAGCATAAGAATGGGGCTTTTGGCCTTCAGTATCACCTCCCAATACCTGCCAGGTTCCAAGTTATCCATGCTAACAAGTCCACTTCTTCGTTAAATCAGAATGTGCTTCGACATTGCTCCCAGAGGAGCACCCACTACAGAGGTCTGGCGGGGTCTACCCCCGGAGAACTGTGCCTACTGTACCTATCCGGACAACACCGGCGCCCAAGCCACAGTTCTGCCGTACTTGTTAACGAGAAAGCGTACCACAAAACAACCCAAGTCTTGCAAGACCAGTCTCCATCTTCGACGCACTCCCTCCGGGTGTGTAATGCGGCAGAGAAAAAGCTGAACCACGAGGGCCTTCTGGCCACGACCTCCCCGCTTCTTGCTGGTCTGCCAGCAGACTCTGACTTATCGCAGAGTCCTGCATCCTATTCCCCTAATTACTCTGAGCAGGTTAATAAAGGAAGGTCCACAACCACAGATATTTGAGGATTTTGTTTTATTATTGAGGCAGGTTGGTAGTGTCAGGGGTTACGAGGGAATATTATGTCTTATCCCTGTAGGCGTGGCTTCGTCGCCTCTGGATTCACTGCGTTGTTTTGGTACTTCACATTGGATTCTTGGGATTCTGGGCTCCCACGAGAGAACAAACAAAGATACCCAATTGGTAAAAAGGTTCCGGTTATTTTCACTGTAACCACAGGGAAAGGGAGTGAGGAGGCACCCGGTGTTTCACATAAGAAGGGAAAAAAAAATGTTGTTGTTGCTTATGGATGTGAATACGGAGGGTGGTCTAGAGGGTCAGGGAAAACTTCGGCAGAGGTCAGTGCCCTTCTCCCACCTCCCAGCCCACCACGCAAACTTTGCACGCACCTGCGAGAGCCACGCTCCTCCTGGAGTGTGGATGGGCGAGGCGTGAGGACGATGGCCTCCCAGCTTCTCCTGGGTTTCTGACTGCTCGTGCTTGGTGGTCAGTACGAACCCTCTGGGGTCTTCCCTCGTTACTCCCCTCTCCAACACACAGGGTCTGCTTTCGTCGTCACCTCTTTCTTGGCGTCTTCCAGAGTTCATCTTCTCTGCTACACGTTTTCCCTTTTCATTGGGAGTGGGGCCGATGACGCATAACCCAGGGGTGGGATCCTCGTTGTTCCCATTTAAAGGGTCCCTGGCTGAAGATGGGTGTGTATCTCCTGATTTGGATCCAATGACATAAACAAATCCAAGGAGTCCCCTGGCTGTGGAAAGAGGAGAGGACCCACATTGACAGGAACATGCCACCACAACCTTGGCCCTCACAGTAGGGATGGGGCCCCCGTGACACACCCCACCCCTAGACCTTTCTCGATCATGAAGAGGAAGCATGCGTGAAAGGAAATCAGCGCTCCCGTTCACTGACCCTTTCCGGTGTTTCACCTCAAAAGCATATGGCTGCAAGGAAAGGAACCATCTGAGGATGCGAGGATTATTGCCCATATTCCGACTCATTCAGAGTAGAGGCGCATTATCAGTATATAGGGTGAAACGGTTACCCTCCAAGTAATATCGGAGCTTCTCGACCGCCCACTTTATGGCGAGACACTCTCAATGGTAGGGTATCACTTTTCCCTGGGGAATAATTTTCTACTGATAAAGAGTATTGGATGTTCAGCACCCTCCTGGGAATGTTGGGAAAAGACCGCTCCCACCCCCCTGTCAGAGGTATCAGTGTGCAGAATAAAGGGTTTGGAGAAATCTGGTGAGTCTAGGACTTGACTGGATGGTATTGCTTGTTTAAGATGGAGGAAGGCGTTTCTGACCGCGTCTGTGGGATGTAATAGTTCAGCCTTTTTGGCTTCCTTCTTTAAGAGATCTGTGAGAGGACCTGCTATGCTTGAATATTGGGGAATGAATTTCCTGTAGTATCCTAGTAATCCTAGAAAAGCTCTGACCTCACGTTCGGTGGAAGGGAAAGGAGTATCCATGATTGCTTTTACCTTTTCAGCTTGTGGTTCTATCACCCAATTCCCTAAGACATAGCTCAGGTACTTGACCTTATTAAAGGCCACTTTCGATTTTTTTGAGTTAATGTGTAGCCCTGCCTGGGATAAGGCCTGGAAGATATTCTGGCAATGGACTAAGAGCTCCTCCCATGTAGAGCTGAAGATGACAATATCGTCAAGGTAAGCGGACGAATAGTTTTGGTGTTCACTGAGCGCGGTGTTCATTAACTGTTGAAAGGTGGCTGGTGCTTCGTGAAGACCAAATGAGAGGACGGTAAACTTAAAGAGCCTATCAGGGGTGATAAAGGCGTTTTTTTCTCGGACCTGCCAGTATCCTTTTGTTAAATCAAGGGTTGTTATGTACTGGGCGTCCCTGAGTTTCTCTATTAAGTCATCTATTCGTGGTAGAGGGTAAGAGTCCAATTTGGAGATTTTTTTTTTTTACCACAAAGTTTCATTATGCGCAAACTTGACCCGAATCGGGTATCAGAGCGCTTTACATAGCACCAGTTGCATTACATGAGGACACATTCATTTAATGGCGTTGATGGCTCTAAAGTTGATGCAAAATCTGATTGTGCCGTCAGGTTTAGGTACTAGGACGATGGGGGATGCCCACTCAGTCCTAGAGGGACGAATAACACCCATTTCTAATATGGTCTGAACTTCATTTTGGACTTGTCTTCTGGCAGCCCGAATACGGTATGGTCATTGTTTGATGACATTGCCAGGGACCGTTTCAAAGACATGTTCAATCAGGGATGTTTTCCCTGGTTCGTCCGAAAAAATAGAGGAGAATGGCTGAAGAGTGTTTCTTAGGGATTGTTGTTGTCGGGAGGACAAGGATTCGTTCACTACTAGTTGGGATATGGTACACAAGACCTCTACCCCTGTTGACATCACCGTGTGGGCTGGTTTCGGGATTGGGCCTAACCATTTCTTTAAGATGTTGACGTGATAGGTTTGTATTTTGGAGGGTTTGATCTGTACCTTATAGGTGATTTTCCCTACCGTCCCCACCACCTTATAATGGCCCATCCACTCTGCTTTTAAATTAGTCGTGGAGGAGGGAAGCAAGACGAACACCAGGCATCAATGTTCAGTGTTCGCCACTTTTTCCCTTTGTCATAGTGACACTTCTGTTTTTTTTCTTGTTTTTCTAGGTTGTAATAGGCGAGTTCCCGCAATTTCCCTATTCTGGACCCGACTATGTGTGTATTCCAGAAAACCTTGGGTTTCATACTCCTCCTCCTCTTTCTCCCATGCCTCCTTTGTCATTTCAAGGAATGATCTGGGTTGTCTTCCATATAGCAATTCAAAGGATTTACAACCCAGACTGCTCCGAACTGGACAATGAGTGACATATTAGGAGAGAGGAATACGTTGATCCCAGTCCTTCCAATCACTCTTGAGCATCTTTTTCAGGGTCAGCTTCAGGGTCCCATTATATCTCTCTACGAGCCCCTCGGTTTGGGGGTGGTAGACCGATGTCCTGATATGTCCTAAATTCAGGGTTTGGCATACCTCCTTCATCTGGCGAGAGACAAAAGGGGTGCCCTGGTCAGTCAGGATTTCCCTGGGATAGCCTACCCTGGAAAAGAGCTCAATGAGTTTCTCAGTGATGTTCTTAGTTGTGGGTGCTCTTAAGGGGAAGGCTTCAGGGTAGGGAGTGGAATAATCTACCACAACTACGGCGTAAAGGTGTCCTTTCCTTGTTTTCAGTAGGGGACGGATTAAATCCATCCCGATTCTCTCAAATGGGTGACCTATCACTGGAAGGGTCTGAAGGGGAACCGTAGGAGGTCGGTAGGGATTTCTCCTCTGACAGACCTCACATTCCTGACAGTAGGGTTTTATGGACCCATATAACCCGGGCCAGTAAAAATGCGTTAGCATGCTCTGGGCTGTTTTATCCGTCCCCGTAAGTCCTGCAGTAAGGTTGGAGTGGGCGAAGAAGAGTATTTGTTCCCTAAAAGCTAGGGGCACCAGTAACTGAGGGGAAGCATCTTGTTTCTCCTCTCGATATAGAGACCATTCTTTACAATGAACCGGGAATACATCCGTGGTTTGGAAGGATCCATGGTCTGAGCTACTTGCCAAGCATTCTGTAGTGTGGGGTCATTACTCTGTGTATTTAAAATTCTTGCCTAGGAGCCAAGGGGTTGGGGTGACAAGGGCTTGATTTGGGGCATTTTTGGAACTATCCTACCCTCTTCCCGTTTTGAGGGACTGTAAAGTGGTGACAAAGAGCTTGAGAAACCCGGGATTGTCTGTCCCTATTATAATGTCCTCAGGTAGGTCACCTAATACTCCCACCCTCACCCTGTATGGGGGTCCTTGCTCGGATTGGTGGGTTACTAGCGCCAACGGATCTGGTTTAATGTCCCCATGCACACACCGTATGTGTACAACAGAGTCTGTTTCTATTTGATCCTTGTCGACCAAATACGCCTGTACTACTGACTGTAGACATCCCGAGTCTAATAGTGCATTAACCCATTGTCCATTTACTTGCACACTCACTTAAAAGGCGCTTCCCAACTGGGCCGTGTAGAAGACTCTCTTTGGGGTGTATCCGACGTCCATGGGCTTCTCCTGGGGCTTTTTGTGGGAACACAAACGAGCAATGTGCCCCCACTCCCCAAAATCAAAGCATTGAGGATCCCTATGCATTGGAATGTCTACTTTGTGGGGTCTGAATCGCTGAAGTTCGTGGATGGGTTTCGATGGTATCCTTTTCTCCTATTTTCCTGGTACAGGACGGTAGGCTCTTTCTGTCTCCCCCGTATACCCTTGAGGTTGAGCACAGGAGAAGGTTGTTGCTATTTCTACTGCTTCATCGGAGGTGAGGTGCATATGCTGTCGCAGCCACCTCAGAGTGTTAAATGGAAGGGCCTCCAGAAACTGTTCAAGATAAATTAGGTCCATTATCTCTTCTTTATTATTTTCCATGGGCTTTAACCACTTGTCCGCAGCGGCCTTTAGACGGAAAAAAAGGGTCCAGGGGTTTTCTCCCGGTATACCTTTTTCCTTACGGAATCGTACTCGGTATGCCTCAGCATCCAACTCAAGATGGTCTAATATGACGGTCTTGATTTCGGGATACGGGGTGTTGCCGCGAGCGTTTACCACTTGGTAGGCTGCCTGTGAGGAGAGGGGCCAGGAAGAAGGGCCATTTCTCATAGGGCCACTGCAGGCTCTGGCAGCTCTTTCAAAATTTATGAGAAATGCGTCCAGATCCTCCCCTATAACATATTTCTGCAGTGAGCCTCCTGGGGGACCCGGAGCACTGCTTCTTACTTCTCTTGTCCTGGAGGTCACCTGCTCCTCAGATTTTATGTAGCCCTTCTAGTTGAGCCGTTATACTTTCCTTGATTAAATCCCTATCGGCCTGGGCCAAGGTAATTTGGCGCTGTGGAAGTTTGTCTGCATACTCCGCCACTTGTGAGCGGGTTAATAAAGGGAGGTCCAAAACCACAGATATTTGGGGAGTTTGTTTTATTTTATAATCGCGGCGGGTTGGTAGTGTCAGGGGTTACGAGGGAATATGTCTTCTCCCCGTAGGTGCGGCTTCGTCACCTCTGGATTCACAGCATTGTTTTGGTACTTCACTTTGGATCCTTGGGATTCCAGGCTCCCTCGAGAGAACAAACAAAGATACCCAATTTGTAAAAAGGTTCCGGTTATTTTCACCGTCACCACAGGGAAAGGGAGTGAGGAGACACCAGTAGTTTCACAAAAGAAGAAAAAAGAAGAAAATGTTGTTGCTTATGGGCGTGAATACGGAGGGTGGTCTAGAGGGTCAGGTGGGAAGTGGGGAGACTTCGGCAAGGGTTCAGTGCCCTTCTCCCGCCTCACCCCGCAAACTTTGCACACACCTGCAACAGCCACGCTCCTCCTGGAGCGTGGCTGGACGAAGCCTGGGGACGTTGCCCTCCCGGTTTCTCCTGGGCTTCCGACTGCTCGTCCTCGGAGGTCAGTAAGAACACCCTGACGTTTTCCCTCGTTACTCCGCTCTCCAACAGAGGGTCTGCTTTCGTGTTCGGCTCTTTCTTGTCATCTTCTGGAGTCTGTCCTCTCTGCTACACCTTCTCTCTTTTCATTGGGAGTGCGACCGATGACGCGTAAACCGGGGGCGGGATCCTCCGAAAGTTGTTCTCATTTAAAGAGTCCCTGGCTGAAGACGGGTGTGTATATCTCCTGATTTGGATCCATTGACTTAAACCAATCCGAGGAGTCCCCTGGCTGTGGAAAGAGGAGCGTACCCCCATTGTCAGGAACATGCCACCACTCCTTTGCCCTCAGAGTAGGGATGGGGCCCCTGTGACAGTCTCTGTTTTGGGACATCCACTTTTGGAATTGGAAAATTGTATTCTCCCGATGGCCATTTCTTATCCTGCATAAAGGAGGGGTTCACCCCTCCAGTCACATTTTCAAGCTGTTTTGTGCGTTTTCTTTATCTTTTTCAGGGTGACATGTTTCTGGGGTGGAAGTGTGGGGGTGGGGATTCAGCATAATATTTTTATTGACAGTTTTGTTTTGTTTGTTTAATTGTGTGTTTAGCATTGCACCCAGGCACAAACTGAATCCACATTTCAAACAGCATGACATGGTAAAATGGCCACTTGTCATACACCATGGGCAGATCCAAGGACAACCTATGTGGTGTAGGGCGAAACTCATACGTCCTATCAACACACAAGACTTTTTCCTGAGGGCTGGTGACCATACGAGTTCTGTGCTGGAACGTTAACAGTCTTCTAGAACTTGTGAAATGCAAAGCAGTCCTAGGTTTCACATGTCAACACCTCCCTAAGGTCCTGGTGCTCCAGGAGAACCACCTAGTGGGTAACCACTGCCCCCTTCTGGCATGCAGGGACTATGACAGAGTCTTCCATTCTGGTTTTACTCAGGGTTCCCAGGGGGTGGCGAACCTACGGCGTTGCTCTTTTCCCCAGTCTGTTGCCCGTGAACTTAGGGACCCCTAGGGCTGTTTCATTGCGATCACTGTCACGGTCGAGGGTCAAATTGTTAACCTAATATGCACCTATGCACCCCCAGCGCCTCAGCACTTTTCTCCACAACCTGTCTAAGATGCTTCTCGATCTGCCCCAGGGACTGACGCTCATAGGAGGTGAATTCAACGCAGTCCCTACCGCTGATATTGATGCCATAACCCCCCCCCCCGAATCTCGACTTATCAGTGCCTGTCACTTTCTGATTGTGCCACCACTCTTGCCTCTGTGACACATGACGAGTGTTGCAGCCCCAACAATATCAATTCACACATACCTACAAGGCACACCATACTCATTCCTGCATTGCCTTTGTCTGCATGCCTGCCCCAGATTGCAGCTCGATATCACATGCCCAGATCTCCCCGCAATATACCAGACCATGCTCCCCTTGTCATTCACCTTGGCTTCCCCAGGGATAGCCCACGTCCTATGTGGTGCTTTAACACATGTTATCTTCAAGATAAACTATATGTGCAGGTCTTTGGGGTCGACCTACAAGCTTACTTACAATGCAACAAAGGCTCAACCAGCTCTATTAGCACCCTTTGGGTCGCCAGCAAAGCAACCAATAGGGGATTTGCAAAGGAGCGATTCCCCACCCAAAAACGCTAGCTCCCTCTGTATCACTCAGCTCAAGGTCCTCCGGTTGGAGAATTGCCTCGCGGCTGACCCATACGCAGGGTCCCCCAGCAATTGAGCCTCTTGCATGGCGAGATCCGTCTCCAATCTCCAGAAGCTGTCAAGCATCTAAGGCATGCCACAACGTCGAGGATCATTGGATGGGGGGAGGGGGACAAGAACCGGAAGCTGTTATATTCAATGGCCTCTGTTTTAGCAGGCAAACAGAATTGTGCTTGAAAAAAACGATTACTTTGGTAATACATTATAACACTCTCCCAAAGATCGCACAAACATTGACCCACTACTATTACTGAACGTCTATATGCTGAGACCCCTTGGGCGAACCCGGATTCTGCCCCCCCAGTTTCTTAATGACGTGCCTCTCGCACACTGGCCCCACGCTGAGGGCTGGATGCTGAATGCGTCCTTCACAGCTGAGAAGGCTGTGGCAGCTATCTCTGATGTTGCCTCCTGAAAGACCCCATGTCCTGACAGTCCCTGCAGAGAACTATAGCACATCCTGGGACATTCGGGCTCCTCACCTCCTGGCCCTTTACGAGGTAGTGGAGAAGGGTATCTTTCCTTTGGAGATCGACACTACCACAATCGTGGGAATACCAAACACACAGCCCCCTCGCCTCCCTCTGCTATCGTCCAATATCCCTCATTAACAGAGAAGTTGAGATCTTCGACATGCTTGTGGCCACCGGTAACAAACAGGTAATCTATAGGTATCTTATTAGGAAATGGCTGGAGAGTGTCAGTATCCTGCCTTTTTCTCTTGTTTCTTTTCTTGGTGGCCATCTTCTGCTGATTGCTGCCTTTTGTGCATGATCTCATGTAAGCCTTTAAACATTTCTTTCTTGTCATGTTTTTGTGTGTTTTTCAGGGACATTATTTTTTGCTTCGGAAGGCGCATGCTTTTTTGGCATGGTAGCAGCCGAGGCCGCCTTCTGCATAGAGGCGAGGTATGCTTGGGCTCTGATAGGGTGTGTGTTGACGCTTGGAGCTTACTCTGCTCCAAAGACTTCTATGATGCTGCTTTGTGGCGAGGGGATGTTGAATTTGCTGAAACTGATGCGTGTGCTGAAGTTGTTGACTTTTTCGACATCGAGTGCGGCTCCATGCTTTTCCCAGTGGCCTGATCGGGATCAAGAAAGTACTCGTCCTGTCTTGGCTCAGAGGAGATATATATATATCTTCTAGCAATCGAATGCAACTGTTAAATGCATGGATAATAACATGAAATGAAGTACAAGCAGATAATACTGGACGTCCTGCAAGATATCAGTAAGATGTATATACTAAATGCATCAGATGATTACAACCACTGAAGAGTTAGATGTGCACACAGGCACTCACAGATCACAATGACTATTATAGCCACTTGAGACTTGAATGTGCACAGACACACACCACAATGGCAATACTCAAAAACAAGATACATCACCGTCTGCACACTTTATCTTGTCCCACTACAAACTGGGGTATTCACAGCCAGGGTCAAGAGACTCCGCAAAACTGGAAGCTTCTGCACTGTAGAAGCGTCTGTCATTCAGTGAGAGGCAGAGGCAAAACAGATCTAACCAAGGTTTTCCCCCCCATGCTAAAAGAGACCTCGTACCACCTCTGGATGGAGATGCCATTTGTGAACTGCTAGGCATTGACGGCTGAATTTGCCCACTATGGAGTTCTGAGAATGTGCCAGATGTTGAACCACCAGGAATATCTCTGCTTTTCCAACCATTTCCTGAGATGCAGGGCTTCTTGGCAAAGAGCCCATGACTCCCACCCCACCCTGTTTGTTGCAGTACGATATAGTGGTGGTGGGGTCTGTGAACACTTTTGCCTTGATGGAGGGTAGAAAGGCTTTCAATGCCAGTTGGATCTCTTGGAGCTCCAGCATGTTTATGTGGAGCTCGGATTTTGCCAAAGATCAGAGTCCTCTAATCTCCACATCTCCCAGATGGCCCCCACATCTCTTGAGTGAAATAACCATCACTACTATGAGATTTGGTTGAGGAAGTGAAAGATCTGCCTCTGACCCAATGGAAGGTCATTAACCACCACTGCATTTCTTTTGCCGTTTTTTTTTAACAGTTCCCTCCGAGACTTGAACAATATCGTAGAGATTCACCTGGTGCTGCACCTACTGGAACTTCTAGTCCCACTGCAGAGCCTGCATATGCCATTTGGCATGTGTCAGTAGTAGGATGGAGGAGGGCATGAGGCCCAGCAGCCTCTGAGTCGTCCTCAGCTAAATCTAGAATAGAGGCTGAAACATCGTTATCATAGGCTGAATATCCTGGACTCGCCGCTCGGGAGGAGAGGCCCAAAACTGTACTGTGCCCAGAACAGCTCTGATGACAGGGGGCAACAGAGAGGGAGTCAGGTGTGACTGACACGTTGATTGTGAACACCAGCAAATGCAAAAGGTTTGCCGTAGCCTGAAGGTGAGAGATAACAGTGGAGGACGACTGGTGGGGGGCAGAACTCCTGGTGCTGCTCGTGACTATGTGACGGCGAGAGCACGTCCCCACGGAGTCCCGGGTTCAGAGAATTTCATATGAACTCGTGAAGTGGTTCCCTCACAGAAATCCTGGAGAGATCCGAGTGTAAGAAAAATTATCTACAGACCAAAAGGTAACAAACCCAATTAGGGTAAGGATTACAACGAAGGGACCAACACCCTGATGAAAGCCAGTGCCACCCATGTGGGGGTTTAAAGTTGGCAGAAACATGTTGGTATCTGCAGTGGGGATATAGGGACCTTCACTTTCCCTTTATACCCGTTTCCTTAGAGATTTTAATCCTTCTAGGGGCCCACAGCTAGAATAATAATATATATATGTTGACCCTTAGGTTGTTTTAAACTTAAAAATACTGCACTATATTGGTCCCGCTACAGAGGGGATGCAAAAATCCCCCCTGGCCTTGTTGTTTGTCTTGTACGTCACGTTATTTTTTCGTGTTGTATGTGTTTTATTACACTTTCTTACTTCCTTTAATCTCACCACTAATCTTCATCTACAAAAAAAACTTGTGCTCCATCCAGTGTGTTGGTCTGCAACTGGGTGTATGATGCGGCCCAATGATGAAGCATGACACTGCAAAGTGTGTGAGGGCAGTATTAACCCCTTCCATGCTCATGACGAGCTCAGCTCGTCATGAGGCACAGTTGAGCTGTGCTGATGACGAGCTGAGCTCGTCATGACACCAGCAAAATGGCAATTTCCAGCACAGGGCAAAAATTACCACAGCAGCGATGTGGTTAAGACATGTGTTGTCTCCCCCTAAGTTTCTATAAGATCAGATAAACACTGTACTGACGTGGGTTTAGATGTAATGTTACATGGATTTTTTTGTCTTAGAACTAGGACTAATTTTTTGCCTTATGTACTAGCACTTCTCTGTTGTGTGAGTTTATAAAGGTGAGAGATAACAGCCTGGGGTGATCCCACATTCAGCATGCAGTCGTCGTGATTGGGGAAGACTGGCACCCCTGTTCTGAGAAGTTGAGCTGTAACCACCGCCATCACTTTGGTGAACACCCGAGGGGCGCTGGTATGGGCAAAAGGGAGCATGATGAATTGAAAGTGCTTGTGGTCTTCTGTAAACTGCAGGTTATTCCGATGGGCAGGCATGGCAAGAATATAAAATAGGCATCCTGCAAGTTCAACACTAATATCCAGTCGCCTGGGTCCAGGTCAGACAAAACCTGAGCCAAAGTGAGCATCTTGAACTTTTCCTTCTGAGGAAGCGGTTAAGGATTCTCAGATCTAAGATAGGGCGGAGCCCTTTGCTCTTTTTAGGGATCAGAAAGTAGTAGGAATAACAACCACTGCCTAATTCTTACAACAGAACCCTCTCCATTGCTCCCTTCGCGAAGAGAGTTGTGACTTCCTCGCTGAGCAAGGAAAAATGATCCTGTCAGCCGGTCGGGAGTTGGAGGCAAAGGGGGAAGGGAGGATTCGAAGGGAGTAGCCCCTCTGAATGATCTGTAAAACCCACCTGTCTGATGTAATGGACTGCCAGTGGTGGAGATGATCACTGATTCTACCACCAACTCGGCGCCCATGATCTTGTATTGAAAGATTAGGAGGGCTTAGAGGCTGCAGCTGTAGGAGGATTGGTGGTTGCAGCAGACCTCTGGCTACCTGACCTACGGGGTAGGTGAAGCGCAGCCTCACCCTTGCACAGTCTGGAAAACTTGCATAAGGCAGTAGCTGGTGTATGGTTGGCACAGTTGAAAACCCCTTCCATAGCCACGAAACGGGAAATAGGCAGATTGGGTTTGGGATAGGGCAACTGAGAGGTGCAAGAACTTTGGGATAGCCCGCGAGTCCTTAAAGCACTTCATCGTCGAGTCTGCCTGGTCTACGAAGAGGCGGTTATCATGAAAGACCATGTTCATGAGAGCAACCTGGACATCCCCTGAAAAGCTGAATGTTCTCAGCTAGGCATAGTGTCTAACCGCTCTCGTCGTCATCAAAACCACCCTGCCCAGCAAGTCTGTTGTGTTCAAACCACATACTATGTTGGACTTCCCTGCAACTCTCCCATTCTTGACTGCGTGGGACAACTGGGCCTAGGCCTCCTCCGGGCCCTATGGCAGCACTTGCACAACCGTGTCCGACAGAGTGTGGGAGTAGTGACTCAATTAGCATGCAGTGATCACCGCCCACAACACAAGGCTTATGGAAGAAAGCATCTTGCCCAAGCTGTCCACCCTCTTGGATTACCTGTCCAGGGGTGTGGCAGGGAATGCGCCATGGGAAGTAGAGGCTTGGATCACCAAGCTCTCAGGGGTGGAGTGTTGAGTGAGGAAGTTAGGGTCTCCAGGTGCAGGCGGTGGCGGCGGGCAGTTGTCCTGCTCACAGGAACCTCTGTGCTGGGCTTGGACCAAATTACCACTAGGACACCTGTAAGTGATTCCTTAAAAGGTTTCAAGGGTTCGGAAGAAGAAGCTCCCAGCTGTAGCATTTCTACCAAGATGTTATTTTTGACTGCCACCAAGGGCAATTCGAGATCCAGGATTTCAACTACCCTCTTTACTGCCATAGAATGAGATGCTCCCTCCTCTATAGGGGGAGAGAGCACACCCATATCTGGGGATGTGTCCAGTCCACTGGCATCCAGAGTTCCTTACACCAATCCATTTCTTGGCCTTCTAAGTGGTAGTCTAATGGGTCCAGTGACCCCGCCCATTCTTCCCTGAAGTCTAGCCCATCAGAATAGGGCTCAGGCACTGACTTAGGACCCCATGGGTCCTGTCGGCACCAGAATCGGCATCGATCGATGTTGTTGCAACTCTGTGGCGTATTCATGGATGTAAATGGGGCTGGTGGGTGCCAGGAGCATCGACGCTGGGGCCAGCGTCTGTGGAGGTTGCTGTGGCATGCCTGGTGCCAGTCCGGATCCAGGATCTGATCCACGGGGGCCCGCCGGAGGCAAGGCTGAAGCCACAGGCGCACAACCCGATGGGGGCCTGAAAGCGCACCGGAGTGGTCAGTCTGCTCAAATACACGGCGCAGGGTCTCAAAATTATTTTATTTGAGTGGAGGTCGCTCAGGCTTCTGGAAAACATGGGAGGCAGAGTTTGCCTTGGCAACAATTGCCAAGAATGGTCCCTCGAACATCAATGTTCCTTCGTAGCGTCAGCCGGCGGCTGAAGTCAAGTACAAGAACAATTTTCTTCTCTTAAAGGACTGAATTTGCAGGTCTGGTGTTACCCAAGAACTTTTGATTTAGTAAAATTATATTTTTATTACCGACCAATAGGGGGCTTTTAGCCAGCCCTCTTCATCCATTTGTCTGTTGAACTGTCATTAACATTTTAATTTCACCCACAACAGCATGGGACAAAGGGTCAGCCTACTTCAGCCATTGATAACTTCACTATACAGCGTTGTGGCCTTTCACACGGAGGATACTGGCACACAAATTAGTTCACTTTAGTGGCTATTATGGTAATGTGTGCTTTTTTAGACCCAAAAATAGTTTTTTCCCTATTTTTAATATTGGCCAAGGACCAGCAGCTCCCCAAAAATGTTTTATGAAACCCATGGCAAACAATATAAGCACTGGCAAAGCTAAAAGGCTGGCATCCAGAGTCGGACCAGTTGACTTTGCCAATGCTAGTTTATATTTCAAAATGCAAACTTATAAGCAACCATCATAAACCATTTGCAGCATCAAATATAATAAAACACATAAAGTGTCCTTTATAAATAGCAGTATGCGTTTGTGCCGTTCATTAACAATGCCAAGTATAGAAAATGCTTTAAATATAAGAAAAAAATGATATGTCTAACCATACTTAACCTACCATGGCTAAACTACCTACAACAGCTGCCTATGCTGAAATTCTTGGATGCTACCACCAGGCAACTTGTGATTCAAGCAACCGTGATCTCCCGCCTTGATTACGCCAGTTCCCTCCTAGCGGGACTAAATCAAGCGGAAATCACCCGCTTGCAGCGGGTCCAGAATGCTGCAGCGAGAGCGGTTGTGGGGCTACCTGGATTCTGTTCAACTTCAAACACCTTGCGTGCGCTGCATTGGCTTCCAATCCCACAATGGATCCAGTTCAAGGTCCTCTGTGTAGCCTACAAAATTCTTAAAGGATCCCCTGCTATGATCCTCTCCAACCTCCTTTCTTTCTATGTTCCTGTCCGAGCCCTAAGATCTTCGGATTTGGAACTCGCGGTGGTCCCCCGCTTCAAGCTCTGTAGGGCTGGCGGTCGCTCGTTTCAAGTTCGTGCCGCTGTGTTGTGGAACTCCCTTCCCCCTGCGATTCGCGCTTTAGGGGATCTGTTTTCATTTCGCCGTGCTGTAAAAACCTTCCTGTTTCCTTAAATTTCTTTTTCCCTTCCTTGCCCAGTTATGTTGTGTTGCTATCTTGTCGGGCGCCAGGACGCTCCTTCGCTGGAGCATCTGTGCGCATAATAAATATGCATAACATAACGTAACATAACATATAATCTATGTGACATACCTACCAACCAAACATATTTAATAAACACATTTTATTGAAAGTTGCATAAAGTTAACTATCATACATTCCATGTGCCTTATTTTAGTACCAATTGCGTGTCACTCATGAATTTCGGTAAATATCTGACCATGAATCCCTAATGCTCCTACCATTCCCCCCCACATTTTGCCATGCATCTGGCAGTCTCTACCAGACAGCTTGGTTATTCCAATTTTGCACACCAGTCCACTCCTGCTGCCCACTCCAACAAGGTAGGTAGGTGTGGAGACTTCCCATTTTCGTGCAATATTGTGCTTGACAACTATTGTGGTCATCTCTATCATTATGCACTCACTTGTGGCCGGAGGAACTACAATGTCCTTTATTATACCCATTAGTGCTGACTTGCATGTTAGTTCCACCAGCCTGTTGAGGGTTTGAGTCTCGCCTATTTTCTGCCAGTATCTTGCTATGGGAGGGCAAGTCTATACGATATGGGAGGAGTCAGTGTCAATATGTGAACATTTGAAGCATGTAGGTTGCGGGTAGTATGCTGGCAATGTAAAGGAGGAGAGGGGTGATGTAGGTAGCATGCACATAATTCACCTTAAACAGGTGAAAGAGCAAAGATACGGGTGCTATTTTTGTGTCTCGCCAGACGGCTTCAAGTGGTCCAGACCATTTCTCCCAATTCTGTTTGAGGGGAAGAAATATATCAGGGGCATTAGCAACCAGTGTATAGTATAGCTGGGATATAGTTCCATTAGCCAGGAAGCTAGTCAGTAGTTCGCCTCAAATGGGTTGTGTTCTAGTTTCCAGTTATGTGACTCACAAGAGTATGGCGTAGTAGTAAGTATTTATGGAACTGGGTCCAGGTAACAGAGTAGAGGAGTTGAAGATCTTGGTAGGAGCATTTTTTCCAAATATCACCCACTGAGGAGACACCAATTCTGTCCCAGTCCATAAACCTAATTGCGCTGTGTGTTTTTTCCCTTGCCATAGAGGTGCGAGTGTTGGCAGCATGTCCTCCCAACCTAGGAAGTGGAGAGCCGCACACCAGCTAGCAACACTAGCGATATCAGGGAGACGTGATTCAAACAATTACTTTAATTTAGTGATTATAGATTGTCAAAATTCTAAATCACTTGTGTGTGTGTTAGTCAAATTTCAATAACAATACTCATCTCCCAGAGATCAGAAAAACAGATGCTGTTTTAAATCTTAATACATTCAAGGAAAGAGATTTCAACTAGCAGGCTCTCAAGATCCAGCAGAATTTTTTTCTCCTCAGACCCCCTGAGCGGTGATTATAATTGCTCACACGTGCGAACTACTCAGATGATAAGAGACATGCTAGCACTTAAATATAAAAACAAGACATTGGATCCATTTAATGTTATGAATCATTGGGGAAGTGTAATGATAATTGAATATATATTTTCCTCTTTCTTTTGCTTACTCTAGGAAAGGACAAAGAGTCCCCATATCCTTTATTAACAAACACTTCATAAACCAAGAGAAAGTGTCCCAACTGGATTCAAGAAGGATCAAATAAAATAGAAACTTGGTCCTGACGAAAGCCATCGACCCACATGGGCGCAAATCAGGCTGAAACAGGATGACCCGGCTCTTCCAGATATAGATGCGAGAGACACCTAATTCTTCTCTATTCACATCCTCCATTCTTTTAACCATAACACTACCGTTGTCCCTTTTAAAATAAATCAGATATTCCTGAAGGTAGGAAGTATTTTTAAATATATCTTTTGACACTATGGGTCCCAGATAGTCTCTGACACCACAGACAATTCTTCCTGGTGGAGTATAGACCCAATGATGTGATGATCAGTTACTAAGTACGCCAGCAGAAAATATACCTCTGGCAGAACAGCACTGTTAACCCCTTCGATGCTCATGACGAGCTCAACTCGTCATGAGGTACACCTCTCGTACGCTCATGACGAGCTGAGCTCGTCATGATTGCATTGTTTTCTGAGTTCTTCAGCACAGCTGGGGAATTGCTGCAGCAATGATGGTGTTAGGAGTCTTCCAACAATGTTGGTGTTGCCGTCTCTTCCTCTAGTAACTCTTCCACTCCTATAGATTTTTCATTACTGTAGAGCAACCCCACAACAGTATCAAGGTCGAGGAATGATAGTTTCATCCGAAAGGCAGGATCACACCAACCTTCACTCAGCCAGTCATTAATGACCAGTGTCTGGGTGGGCGAGTAGTAAAGTTGGATGTCCGTCGTTCCTAGCACAAAGCTGTACACCGATTGACGACACTTGTCCCAGGTAACCCTGGGAGTGAAGGGTGGGCTGAGACGTCCAGCCCACAGTAAATAATGAATTAAGGAGAGGTCATAGAACCAATAGTGAGGAATCATTAATGAGAAGATGAAAGCAAGACCTGTTGCACACTTAAGTTTGAGTTAAAGCAAAAAGGATGTCACAGTGGACACAAAGTTCAAAGTCCATGAGCGAAGATGTGGAACATCAGTATTTCGGTTCCTCCGAAATACTGATGTACTGAGGTCTTGCTTTCACTGTATCCAGTATATCTTTCCGGGCACACTTTGAGGGGTTTCAGGGACTTGCCCCTTACCTGCATGCACCTTCTACATTACAGCATATCCTCTATGTGTATACGGAGCAGTGCGCCTAGTACTTCCCTCAAACCTAAAACCCTGTCCTTTTTCGCTGCACATCATTAATGAGAAGGTTTGGAGCATACACAGGAAGTGTGGGAGTACCAACATTTTAAAATCAGGCCACCATGTCCAGTAGGAGAAGCAGACGTTTTTCCCACTTACTGATTTAGTTTATTATTTTGGCTAGAGAGGAGAGACGGGAGGGGTGTTGTTCAGGTTGAAATTCCATTATCAGGTTGGGCGTCCTGCGAAATGTACACCCGAGGACTTGAAACATAGCCTTTAAATAGGGATGCAGATTTGCCAGGAGGTGACCTCACGATCACCCTAGGGAGGCTCAGGGAGGAATTCACGTGTAGTCCTAATGCTTACTCATAATTTGCAAAGGTTTCAAGACACCTAGGGCCCAGAGAGATGCAGGTTCACCAGGAAAAGCAATACATTGTCTGTGCAAAAGGGGCTGTATTTTCTTCCACCTGTGTATCCCAGCCGTGTATACAGGCGTCACCTTGAAGAGACTCACAAGGGGCTCTACGGCTAGGCAAGGAGGAGCAGAAACAGAGGGCACCGTTGTCTAGTGCCCTCCAAATGGGGAGAGGGTCTGAGAGCACTCCATTCATCCTAACCTAGGCCAAGGGTGTAGAATAAAGTACTTCGACATAGTTCCGGACTATAGCTAAAAAGGTCCAATTGATGTAGTCATGCCTTTTCAAAGTCCACTAGTAGGAGGGCACATGGATCTCTTAGCAGCTGGATGTGGGCAAGTGCTACTTCTATGCAGTGTATACAGCGGCGGGTGTTAGTGCCAGGCATGGACCCACACTGGTAGGGGTGCAGCAGGCTAATGATGTTTTGGAGTATGTTCGCCAGGCTTTTAGGAAAGCTTTTGACCTTGCTGTTATTCACTGAAACTAGTCTGTAAGAAGAACAGCACTCTGATGGCCGACCTACCTTAGGGAGGACGGTGACCATGACAGTGTCAAGTTCAACAGGGCAGTTCCCGTGGACATCCCCTTTACATAAAGATCTGGTAGTAGGGGGTTAAAGTATTTCTCAAAATGTCCGATCGTATTACAGAGGGTAACCATTGGGACAACCGTCTTGCCGGATTTCATGCCCAGTAGGACTTTTTTGATTTCATCTACTGTGAGGGGTTCCTCTAGTGGTGATCAGTAATGAGGGAGAAGCTGCAATAGGGGTATTTCGTGTAAGACTGTGTTGTCTCATTCATGGGAGGTTGTGAGCTCCTGGCATAAACTGTACGATAGTACCCTGTGGATACAGCCACTATTTCAGCTGTGGTGCTCTTACATGCCCCCTCTGCCTTGATGATTTTGGGATCAGCCTGGTCCCTTGTGGCCAGACAGTGAAGGTGTTTACCTGCTTTGTGGCCATGTTTTATGACTGGTCCCGTCGATGCTATCGAGGAGCCCCAGGCCTCATCCAGGGACAGCTGGCACAATGACACTCTTGCTAGTTGCAGTTGGCAGTTCTGGGTTTCTGGTGATTCTCCCGGATCATGACTCAAGAACCAGTATTCGGGCTTGAAGAGGGGTCATTTGACAAAATGTCTTTTGTTCCTTTCCCTTATTTAGTTTTTTACCACCCCTCATATGGCTGCCTTGCTAGCCGCCCAGAGCGTTCCTGAGGAAGCTACTGTTCCTTTGTTGATCGACGCCTATGTGTGTGTATGCTGTGATCATTTGAGAGACATCCTTTATGAGAGCAGGAATGGACTAAATTAAAAACACAAATGTAGAAAAAAAACTTCTCCCCCTCTAAATGCCCCGTCCCCACACTTCCATCCATGAAGTATCTGTCGCCCAAAAGCATTAACTAAAGCAACACCCATTTCATAAACGACATGACATAAGAATGAGAATCACTAACACCAAGTAGGGAGAAGCACTCCTGAGAGCATACAGAAAAAAAAGTATTTAGATTAACATCAAATCTATGCTCTAGGGGGGCGTGGCTTGGCCGTGCAGCGAGATGGAAGCTTTCTGAGCGAGTTACGCCGCCTGGGCTCTCTATCCTGCATCATACTGCTATGAATTGTGCTCCTGTTACCATGAAAAGCTGCTGCGTATGTGCCTAATACTTGTGGCACCTGCGTACCTATTTTGTAACATTGGAACCGCCGGTGGCGTGAGCTAGTTCGAGACCGGGAATCGCCTGTGGCGGCTGGCGGCCCTTGAATCGGGCGCGGTGCCCGTGACACACCCTGCCGGCAATCTCTGCACGTACCCTTGACTCTGTGTTGCGGCATCAAGAAAGACGAGCTTCGACACCGCGGCCCTGAATTTGCCGCAGTGTGTCCAGAGAGCTGTAACTTGTTCAACCGGAGTGTGACCGCTGGGGTACACATGGACCTTGTGCTGCGCCGGAGACATTACTCCACCCCGCGGCTTGGCCTAGGTGCCTATCTGTTTCCCGGACAGCCTGTTGCCTGAGCCGGACGCCTGCGGCTACTTAAGAGTGGATGCAATAGCCTACGTTGGGGCCTGGATTCTACATCCATTACACAAGGGGAGAGAACACTTGCAGAACTCCAAACAGCCTTATTTCACGCACATTTGTGCAGTATTTGTACCTGCAGCCCATGGAGGCCCTGACTGTTCTTTATTACCCTAGCTGTGTGGTGCGACTGCGGGTGCTTGGGCTGCGGGGGCCCGAGTTTGGCCTTCGATGAACCACACAGTTTAGGCCTGTGATCGAGGCCCTTTGGATATTGTTGCTGAAAGGGGTCTATACTGTGAGGGCGCTCCGGCTGCGGTTGGCCCTGGTAGACCCGCGATCGGAGCATGGCACTGGAGTTGATTTGTGCTCTGCCTATTCAACTTTTCTCTACAGCCACGTGAGGATTTGCCGGGTGGCTGCGGACTCTTGAGTGCAGTGTGCCATTGGTCTCCTTCGTGGCCTTGGCGGTGGAGTCCTGTCCATGTCCTCTGGCTGGCTGCGATTTCCTCATTTGGACGGCCTGATGAGTTCCAGGGAGTCATGGACAAGCTGCTGCCATCGGGTCCGTACAGGATCTCTTCTATACCCACAAGTGAGTGCCCACCTGCGCTTGCTGGCCTTGTGCCAAGGCGCGCTCGCCTGTAGGCCTTTCATGCTTGTCAGTTATACTGGGTGCAGGCCCTTTCCTCTGTCTTTGTAGTAGACAGAGCCCATAGATCCTTGGGTCCCCGGCCACCTGTTGGGGGAACTCCCCGATTCATTATCGCGCGCATCCTAAATAACCAAGATAGAGACTCTAGACTCAAAGCCGCCAGGGCTCATGGTCCTATCCAATATCAGGGAAATTAAATTTCTATTTTCCCAGACTTTACACCCCCTTGGTTCAGGCTGCTCGCAAGGAATTCTTCCCTACCAAGCGCCTTCTATGTAGAGACGAAATCCCATACGACGACATGCTCTATCCGGACGAACTTAAAATCTCTTACGACAGCCAGGCACACTTTTTCACAGATGCGAAATCGGCCACAATATGCTAAACATATTTGTGCTGGGCGACGCTCACCACATTCCTCCCAGTCTGCTGATAATGCTGCCAACTTCAGTGACAATGATTGTTTGCATTCTATTAATCAAATATTGCAAATCTGTTCGTATGGCATTTGTGGCTGTTCGCTCTGCATTCTATTTTTGGTGTTTGTGGTGCTGAATATTATCGTTGATGTGCAGATTTCTTCTTTATATCTTTGAGTACTGATTCTGGCGTTATGGTTAAGCCCTGCCACCCTGTCATGAGACGGGGGTGTTCGCCGGTGACCCATGTCCCCGCTGGGAGCTCTCCCATGCTCTACTTTCTTTGATGTATTGACTGGTTTGTTGGGGTGGGAGGGAGGAGGGTTTTCACAACCTGATTGGGGGGTTGGTGTGGGAGGTGGGGGGTTTTAGGGATGTGGTTTCTGTTCTGATGGGGGGGGGGTTGGAGTGGGTTGGGTGTGGAGGGTTGGGAATGTTGATGTATGGTTTGTCAGTGTTTTGCCAAATGGGGGTGTGCACCTCAAGAAGTCCAATAGGCAGATATTAAGAGAAAAGTAACTTCTTTATTCCAAATTGTTTAGGCCCATCAGATATAGACACTCAAGAAAACGCGTCTCATTCACATATTGGGAACTTCATCAGGGCAAAAAACATTTAAAAAGGTAAAATCTCCAAAGTACCTACAAACTTCAGTAGTAGTACTTGATTCTGAACAGTTAGCGGAACCTTCCCAAAAGAGGCACACCTTGTTCCTATGTAAGCCTCTATGTCCACTAACTATCAGAAGAAATTTCAAATAATTCAAAAGGTCCATTGTATTGCACTGGGGCCCGTATACACTCAACGCAGATGTGAAAACTCCTTAGTGCAGCAACCAAAACTTCCTCTCTCTTCCTTGTTAGACATTTATGTTTTGCCAGTGTACCTGCATGCTATTGGACTAACTGCAAAGCCAGATTTGTGATGCTCAGGTTGCAAAAAACCTGGGCTTTAAATGTGATTCTGCTCTTTTAGGCAAAGCACAGGTAAATTAAGTATCCTCTCAATGTTTTTGGAAATTAAAAACGCTTTGTAGGTTTCTTCATTTTCTCTCGATGGATAGCAGGAAGACAGTGGTACATGCCCTGATTACCTCACAATTAGACTATGCCAACAGTCTTTATCTGGGCCTCCCTGCATATCTAATTAGGAAACTACAGATTATTCAAAATTCAGCTGCTAGGTTGATTAGGAACATCCCACTCCGTCATCACATCTCCCCTCACCTGCGGAGCTTTCACTGGCTCCCAGTAAAGAGAAGAATAGAGTTCAAAGCATTAACCATAGCACTCGGGGCTTGGACAGTGAGAGGCCCAAGTACCTCAAAGCTAGAGTACAGAAATACACCCAGACCAGATCCCTGAGATCCAACCATCTGGAACTTTTATCAGTTCCTCGTTATAAAAAAGCGTGTTTCGGCGGTTGTTCGTTCACTGTAAAAATAGCTGCACTCTGGAACACCATGCCAATACATATTAGGAAAGCCAAGACAGAGAGACTGTTTAGGAAGGCTCTGAAAACCTGGCTATTTAGTCTTCCATGAATCTCCTAGCCTCCCTCTCCTGCCAGCGCTGGGACACCCCCCTTGGGGGTAGCCGCACGCTCTATAAGTGGTAATAATAATAATAATGATGTGCTGTCCTAGACATTATGATCTTATGCCTACTGTATTATTGTATACCACACTAACAGCCTGAACTTTCTTACGTGGAACATTAGAGGTTTAAATGATGGCAGAAAATCCAGACTCGTACATGCCTACTTAACAAGACATAATATAGACATAATGCCTACTACAGGAGACCCACCTTAATGCCAAGCCCTCCCCAAAGCTTAAACACAACAGATGGGGCCATATTTACTCCTCAATATACTCGAATTACTCTCGTGGAATGGCGGTATTGGTTAAGCAGAATCTAAACTGGAAAGAAAGGGAAGTACACACTGACCCAGGAGGACAGGTAGATTATACTATTGGGGTCATTAGGTGGTGTTACTATCGTAATAGTAGCACTATACGGTCCCAATGTGGACTTCCCTAATTTCTTCCAAGATATATGCGCCAATATTCAAGTGACCGGGTGCAGCACAGTTCTTGGGAGGGGGTGGGGTGGGGGGTATTTTAATGCAGTGTTGGATGATGATCTGGACAGGCAGGGGATGGCGCGGACTCTTCATCCAGCTGCTAGCAATACTTTGTTGGATTATTAATGTGTCACACTTGCCGCGAGCTTTATCAGATCACACTCCATGCCTCTGGCACCTGACACTCCCAAACTCCATTCAGTGTGCATTTTGCTGGAGACTCCCTCTGCATGCTTTTAAGGAAGAAATACAAACTGATATAACTGAGTACTTTACTCTTAATGCAGGGTCTGTCGACACAGAAGCCTCTCTGTGGGAGGTATTCAAGATGGTCATTAGAGGTCAATGTGTCGCCCGCCAGGCGGGGGTGCTGAAAGTCATTAGGGGGACGCTTGCCTCACCTGAATCTCAAATAAAAGACTGTGAAACACAATTCTATTCCACTGAACCTGAAACTCTAGCTCTCTTGAAAACCAAATTACTAGACTATGCTGAAGAAGCAGAGCGCGAGGTGAAGTTTCTCGGGAAACACGCAGAAGCGCGTCAATATGGGGAGGGCGACAGACCGGGGCAGACACTTGCTGGTATGATTCGTCCTCCGCGGTCCACAACTTACATTGCTGAGTTGATCTACACAAGGAGGTATTTTTAGGGGCCAGTTTGATATTTTTAATGAGTTCTCCTCATTTTACTCAAGTTATATACAGGCACTCAAGATACCTGCCCGGAGGGTATGCAGGTCTTCGACTCCTTGGAGCTCATTTGGTTCAATAATCATAGGGAATATATGGACATCCCGTTTACTGCTGAGGACGTTGCTCAGGTGATTAAAAGTCTGCCACTAGACAAAGCTCCCGGGTCTGACGGCTTGACAACGCGCTTCTATAAAATATATGAGGAACAGCTAGCGCCTCGTCTGTTGGCGGTTTATGAGGAGGTCCAAACTTTGGGCATACTGCCCCAAACGATACAGGAGGCGATCATTATCACTTTGATAAAACCAGAAAAATCTGACACTGAGCCAGATTCATATCGGCCTACGTCATTGATTAACGTAAATGTTAAGATCCTGGCGAAGTTAATAGCGACTAGGTTGCAACCTATGCTCCCCCTTATTGCTCGCCCTGACTAGTTGGGATTTATCTCTGGGAGATCCACCTCTCATAATCTTCGGACCGTCTTTTCGGTACTGCACTACCTGCACCTGGATGTGCAGGCTGCGGCAGTATTCCAAGATGCTATTAAAGCTTTCAATACACTTGAATGATAAATACAACAAAAGAGGGAGAGGAGAGATTTATTGATGGGGTTTCAGTCTCCCCAAATATACTTACAAAAACAAAAAGGAATCCACACAAGAATGTTACTAGAATGGACCCCAAGGTGGTGGGGAGCACTCAGTGTTTTTTCAATACCCCTCACACACCAAAAGGACCTTTGGTGTCATGCTTCATCATCAGGGTCTTCGCATCCCTCTACACGATGCGGCGTGCTACTAACCGACGGAATACGTGGGAGCACTTTAGTTGATGACTATGTGTAGTGTGCGAAAGGGTTATGTTTTAGGTTATTTAAGTGAGTGGTGGGTTTGTGGTGAAAAATTAAAAATTAACAGGGCCTGGCACATGAAGTTTAATACATTTTAATGAGCTTCCGTGCTGGCACTATTAAAAAAGGTAGTGTTGAGGTGTATATGTATGGTAATGTACAACACCTCTTAGTGCGTCAACATGTTTCGATGCATAGCATCTTCTTCAGGACGGGGTTGCACAATCCCCACCTTACTCACATCTATATGTCTAAAGGACATAACATTTTTTTAAAACTTTAATAAGTTTACTTCGGCTTTCCGAGGCTACTATGTACCTAATATTTAGTCAGTAGATATCTTCGATGTATACCTGTAGTTGAAAAAAGGGGAAAGAACACACAATGGACAGATGGTATTATTTTAATGAAATATCCAAATGCTGGTTCAGAGACCTGAAAAAATGTGAGGGCAAAAACGGACTAGACAAAATAGGTCATACTATTCCTGTGAGGTGCCCTGAAAAGGAAGAAAAACAAACAGTACAAACACACACATAACCTTAAAGCACACACTCTATATAAATATCCATTGGGATGTTACAATGTTTCAAAACCTTGATGTTGTGGTCAAAAGGAAAAGAAAAATGAAATTAATGCATACTTGCTGCCAAACGATTTGCTAGCACCATGAGCCCTCCTGAAGAAACCCACCGCGGAACCCACGGACGTCAAGAACTTCCGTCTCATCTCGCTCCTCCCTTTTCCTGCCAAAGTCATCGAGAAGACGTCAACAAAAAACTCTCCGCCTTCCTCGAGACTAACGGATACCTCGACCCCTCGCAGTCCGGCTTCCGAGCAAACCACAGCACCGAAACCACCCTCATCGCAGCTACCGACATCAGGTCCCTGCTCGACAACGGGGATACAGCTGCCCTCATCCTCCTGGACCTCTCAGCAGCCTTCGACACTGTGTGCCACCGCACCCTGATACAGCGCCTCAGCAACACCAGAATCCAAGGAACAGACATGGAATGGATCATCTCGTTCCTCGCTGGAAGAACCCAGAGAGTCTGCCTCCCCCCCTTCCGATCCGCGGCCACCGAAGTAATCTGCGGTGTTCCTCAAGGATCCTCGCTCAGCCCCACCCTCTTCAACGTCTACATGAGCCCTCTCGCAGCCATCGCACGCCAACAACAACCTTAACATCTCCTACGCTTACGACACCCAGCTGATCCTCTCCCTCACCAACGACCCCGCCACCGCCAGAGCCAGCCTCCAGGAAGGGATGAAAGACGTTGCGGAATGGATGAAGCTCAGCCGTCTGAAACTAAACTCAGACAAGACGGAAGTCCTCATCCTGGGACCATCCCCCTCTGCCTGGGACGACTCCTGGTGGCCCTCTGTGCTGGGCACCGCATCCAAGTCCACGGACCATGCATGCAAACTGGGCTTCATCCTGGACTCATCCCTCACGGTGACCAAGCAAGTCAACGCCGTCTCGTCATCCTGTTTCAACACCCTGCGCATGCTCCGAAAGATCTTCCGGTGGATCCCCACCGACACCAGGAAGACTGTCATCCAGGCCCTCGTCACCAGCCGACTGGACTACGGGAACACCCTCTACGCTGGAACCACAGCCAAACTCCAGAAAAGACTCCAGCGCATACAGAATGCCTGTGCACGACTCATCCTGGACATCCCCCGTCACAGCCATATCTCTGCCCATCTGAAAGACCTGCACTGGCTCCCCGTCAGCAAGAGGATCACGTTCAGACTCCTCACCCACACACACAAGACTCTCCACGACATGGGCCCCAAATACCTCAACAACCGCCTCACATTCTACACATCCACCAGCTCCGATCCGTCAGCCTTGCTCCTGCCGCCGTCCCACGAATTCGCCAAGCCACTGCCAAGAAGATCCTTCTCCTACCTGGCGGCCAAGACATGGAATTCCCTCCCCACCCCTCTATGGCTGACCCAGGACCATCTCTCCTTCAGGAAACAACTCAAGACCTGGCTGTTCAAGCAGTAGCGACTCCCCTCCCTCCCAGCGCCTTGAGACCCTAACGGGTGAGTAGCGCGCTCTACAAATGACTTGATTGATTGAGCCTTAAGAAACGGTGGGGTGCTCTGCTAAGTAGCAACCTGAGGTCGAAGGGATCAAAAAACACAAGACAGAACAGGAAGTCAAGATCAGTAGGTCTTCGTTTGACTTACTTGGTCCAGTAGTTTAAAAGCAACCTTATGGCTTGAATCGAGCTCACAAACTGCAGGAGAATCCCTGGCTGTGTCCACCCCTGACCGCGGTTCCGTCTATTGTGAGAGCAGTCAAAAAGGCGTACTTAAATACAGCCTTCAATTACCTTAGATTATTGTGGAATCGGGAACCAGCCTTAAAAGGTTGTTCCATTTTTTTGTTAATTACGGAACACCTGAGTAAAGTGCACAGTACGTGCGTTGATTGAGGTGGGCACAGCGTAGTGTTCCAGCATTGCACATGCGCTGTTTTCAGCATTGCTCATGCGCTGTTATCTCCGGCTTCCGAAAGTTGGTGTGAGTCGGACCCAGGTACGCATGTGTGAAGAAGGGATGTTGCATGCTCATATGTGCGCATGCGCCTGAATGAGAAAAATGATTGTTGCACCCGGCAGGGAAACATGTGCCCACACGGAGCAGACCTTCAATGAGCATGATCGCGGTCATGTATAAAGAACAGTTAGAATACACCCTGGATATTCAAAGGACACTATAGCGAAACCTCTAGTAGTATACATGAAAAGAGATATTTAGTTCACTCAATCGGTTGATGAAAAGAGCCTATTGGTGAAATTAAAAAGGAAAAGGTGGGGTTTCAAAACAAATGGTTGAAATCTTACATATGTATCTCCTCTTATATTCAATTAATGAAATGCAAGTGGTCTGTTTAATCACAGGGTGACAGAGGGATCCACAGGACAGTTGTCCCCAGGGTAGATCATAGTTAAGCCCATTCGTTTGAGTGCCCAGCCGAAACACCCAACATTGTTCTTTCTCAAAAAGGTTTTGTTCTGGATTAAGTTGTTCAATAATTATCCATTGAAGATCACCTACGAGCATGCAACATCCCTTCTTCACACCTGCGTACCTGGGTCCGACTCACACCAACTTTCGGAAGTCGGAGATAACAGCGCTTGTGCAAAGCTGTAAACAACAGCGCCTGTGCAGTGCTGGAACACTACGCTGTACCCACCGCAATCAAAGCACGTACTGTGCACTTTACTCATGTGTTCGTAAATATCAAAAAAACGGAACAACCTTTTAAGGCTTGTTTCCGGTTCCACAATAATCTAAGGTAATTGAAGGCCGTATTTAAGCGCGCCTTTTTGACTGCTCTTACAATCGGCGGAGCTGCGGTCAGGGGTGGACACAGCCAGGGATTCTCCTGCAGTTTGTGAGTACGATTCAAGCCATAAGGTTGCTTTTAAACTACTGGACCAAGTAAGTCAAACGAAGACCTACTGATCTTGACTTCCTGTTCGGTCTTATGTTTTTTGCTCCCTTCGACCTCAGGTTGCTACTTAGCACAGCATCCCACCGTTTAAGGATCATGGTGCTAGCAAATCGTTTGGCAGCAAGTATGCATTAATTTAATTTTTCTTTTCCTTTTGACCACAACAACAAGGTCTTGAAACATTGTAACATCCCAATGGATATTTATATAGAGCGTGTGCTTTAAGGTTATGTGTGTGTTTGTACTGTGTTTGTTTTTCTTCCTTTTCAGGGCACCTCAAAGGAATAGTATGACATTTTGTCAAGTCCGTTTTTGCCCTCACATTTTTTCAGGTCACTGAACGAGCATTTGGATATTTCATTAATATAATAACATCGGTGTGTTCTTTCCCCTTTTTTCAACTACAGGTATACATCAAAGATACCTGACTAAATATTAAGTACATCGGAAAATCGAAGTAAACTTATTAAAGTTTAAAAACAATATTATGTCCATTAGACATATGGATGTGAGTAAGGTGGGGATTGTGCAACCACGTCCTGAAGAAGATGCTATGCATCGAAACATGTTGACTCACTAAGAGGTGTTGTACATTACCATACATATACACCTCAACACTACCTTTTTTAATAGTGCCAGCACGGAAGCTCATTAAAATTTATTAAACTTCATGTGCCTGGCCCTTTTTAATTTTAATTTTTCACTTATCTTCACCACAAACTCCCCACTCACTTAAATAACCTAAAACATAACCCTTTCGCACACTACACATAGTCATCAATTAAAGTGCTCCCATGTATTCCGTCGGTTAGTAGCACGCCGCATCCCGTAGAGGGGTGCGAAGACCCAGATGATGAAGCATGACACCAAGGGTCCTTTTGGTGTGTGAGGGGTATTGAAAGAACACGGAGTGATACACTTGAATGGCCATATCGGTTTGCGATATTAGGCCGTAAGGGGTTTAGTCCCCTTTTTAGGTCTCTGCTAAGCGCGCAGAAGCGCGTTCTCGCCGAGAACTTATTGTCGCCGTGTCTGCTTCCCAGGAGACAATCCTGGCAGCGCGCATCGCCTTGGAGGCGATTTGAAACTGTCACGCGCACGCGAACACACGCTGTGGCCAGGCGCTGTCTCCTGGGAAGCTCGAAACACCACACACACGCATGCGCATACACACAGACACACACGAGCGCCTATGCACGCACATACATACATACAGACACACACCCCCCCACACATACACATACACATACACGCGCGCACACACGAGTGCACCCAGCCCCCCTCCCCCACACACATGCATACACACACACACACAAGTGCACCGAGACCCCCCGCCCCCAGCCCTTTTCAACTTACCGGGCCAATTTTGGGGGACTCCGCTCTCCGCACGCGGCAGGCACCGGGCATGTGCAACACTTGCGCAACCTCCTTCTGGCGGCCCCGGGGCTCTCCACCGCTCACAGGAGCCCCGGGCCGCGAGACGCTTTCACTTCGCCTGCCTCCTCTTCCGGTCCGGACGCGGCCCCGCCCCCATCACAGGCGACTTTGCCTCACTTCCGGTGAGGCTGCGCATCGTTCGCGTGTGTACAAGGTTATGTAAGGCGTACAGCTGTATAGCATTTTATTGTGTTTTCTTTATTATTTTTTATAGAAAGGTCGTCCAAGGGAAAGGCTACCTCCTCCCATCAGGCTCTCCTCTACAGGCTTTTTAAAGAAAGGTACCGAACACCAAAGATGAGACCCTGTACGTTATTGACATATTGATTAATAGAGATTCACATGGGTTTTTGGAAAGGCTGTTTACAATCCCTGCTATTAGGCAAGGGCTCTGATAGATCATAATTTACACAAACTAAACGTACATTTTATAAAAATGAATCCAGTGCTGATGTCAAACAAAACTAAAGCTCGATCTGATGCTAGGAAGTGCAGCCCTATGGTTAAATTTTTGGGTTTATCAACTTTAAGGCCATCTACAGTAAAATGGTATAGTGATTTTTGAGTGAGGAAATTCATATTCAGCTCTGTCTGGCGAACTATCAAGTCCCTCCCACCCCAACCCCCCCCCCCCCCCCCCCATAACCCCTACCTCACAGCTGCTGCAAATGAGACAATGGATGTCATGTAATGAAAAAAAGAAAAACGTCATCAGTCTGTATATTTATTCATTTGAATATTGATATGGTTTTGCTGAATGCTGTCTTTAGCCCCAGGACACTGTGTAACAGCAGTGCTCTGTAAAACAATTAACATAACATACTTTCCTCCCTGCCCCCATTGTTATCGAATCAAATCCAGCCATCAGCAGACATTAGTCACTACATTTGCAAAGTTGCCATCCCAAAGACAATCCGCTCTATTAAATGGCTTGCTATACCAGAGTGCCTCTTGTTGCTAATAGTGATACTTCAGTGATGGTTCACGTTACAATCTTGCGTAAGAACCGTGGAGCAGTAATTCTGTCAGAGAATGGATGTAGGCGACAGACCTCAGCTGACAATGCTGTTTGAGGCCAGGGATGGATGGCGGTGCGGTGGCTGTAAGAGGATGCTGTACTCTCAGGCCAGGGATGTGAGTGCAGAGCTCTGCCCCGGGAGGGGGTCAGTAGTTTGGTAAATTAATGATCGTCCTCTGACTCGGGAATGCCAGGCATGTGGCAAGGCTGGAGACAGGCAGGGTAGGGGGAGTCGGGGAGCCCCGCATCAGAAAGGGGGCACACCGAGGGAGGGCCTCTAAAATACGAATATAGCCCTTGGGCGCCCGCGTACATGACGCGAGTTCACCGGAAATAGCACAGGCCGCAGCTTGGGCAGCGACAGAGAACCACAGACCGCCTATCTGTAAAGGGGGAGGGGGGGGGGCACAGGAAAGGGCAAGCCTGGGTTAACTCGGGCAGGAGCACAGATAGGTTCAGAGCCACCAGGCCCTCAGGCCGATGCGCTACAAAACTGGCACTAGTCTCACACACAGGTGCTGCACAAAAGAATGCGTCTTAATCTGCCTCATCCCTTGTGTTGACCCTCTTAGGATCTCTTGTGTGCACTTTTCTCTGCTGCCAGCTGTCCGCACGCTTCCATTGTTTCATGTGTGCACGTCCCTACTTCCTTGTGTGTGCACACCTCTATCCCTTCTCTTTGTGCATGCTTCTGTCATAAGAACGGACATGGTACAGGTAGGCTGTTATTTATTAGTTTTCACTTTTATATAGCACAAACTTTACCCGCGGGTATCAGAGCGCTTTAAATCAGCATGCTTATAACAAGCAAGACTAGCACTCTATATTACTGCCAACTTAGATTAGCATAAGCAACAGCTAACCATTCACAAACAATGTTTATATACCAATTGCAAATTAAAAAAATAAATATGCAAAGCATTGTCATTTACAATGCCAGTAACTCAAACTTTAATGCTGCGAGACCTATTGCATTGCAAATGCTTGTTATTAATTTGATCCGGTTGTTGTACACTATGCCCACCACTAGGATTAGGGCTAACGGTCTCCTGTCAGAACCTTTCCGAATCTCGCGAGGCACCCGGAAGGGGTGCCCCCCTGTCCTCCCTGCTCTTCACAATAGCGATGGTACCCCTAGCCGCACTTATCGGACAACATCAAACGGCTGGGGGGGATTGGGTTCAGTACCAAAAGCCTCCTTATCTTGCTTAACACAGATGACGTCACTATATACATTATAGACCCCGTGACGAATTTGGACCCCATTTTAAGAGAAATGCATCAAATTTGGGGAGTTAGCCGGTGTATCCATTAATTGGGCTAAGTCAGATAATACTAAGATTGTGGTCTCAGAGTTCCCGCTGAAATGGGAGGCTGAGAAGGTTAAATATTTGGGCATCTAGATTAGTCGTGACCTACAGGAGGTTTGGACTTTGAACTATGGTCGTGCCATAAATTGGCTGGAAGATAAGGTTACACTATGGTCTAAGCTTCCGTTGTCTTTAGCAGGGAAGATCGCCCTGTCAAAAATGGTTGTATTACCTAAATTTTTGTACCTCTTTGTTAATCTACCAATCATACTTACGCACGCTTTTTAAAAACCTTACACTCCCTGCTGATCTCCCTGATGTGGGCAGGTGGGCAGGCTAGAGTGTTGTGGGAATTATTGTCCCTTCCGTTAAAACAGGGGGGTACAGGTGCTCCAGATATGAAATTATATGCACTCGGTGCGCAAGCGCAGTTCTTACATTACTGGGTGCACCCAACACCCTTTCAACCCCACATGGCAGTAGAGACCGACGCAGTGACGCCTGTTGCCATCCGGGTGGCATTATACCAGTCATATTGACGTCCCAGATAAGACAATGAAATTCTACGCTGGGCTTGGGACGGGTTGTGGCGATGAGCGGGCGCCCGGATACTGTATGCCCCTTATTATATTATTATTATTATATGAAATTTGTAATGCGCTCAGCTTACCCGGGGGCATCCCGGCGCAACAGACCAAAGAAGGAGGAACTCGAAACTCACTACTGTGGAAACAAGTAGGTTTTAAGAAGTTTCCTAAATACTAGGATCTTGTGCTCTGAGCGAATCTTAAGGGGCAGAGAATTCCACAGAGATGCCACCTGAACCGAGAAGCGCCTGCCCCCAGTCCGAGCTCTCCTGACTCTCGCAGATTGCAAAAGATGTTGCTGGTCTGAGCGCAAAAGGCGGGGAGGTTTATAAGGACGGGCCATATTCAAAAGGATGGGGGGGCCTTTGCCATGGAGAATTTTATGGGCCGTACACAACGCCTTGAATTTCACCCGCTCCTTAACAGGGAGCCAGTGAAGTGCTTTCAGGGCCGGGGCAGCAGACTGCCTTCTAGGGATCTCCATCAAAACTCTGACAGCTGCATTTTGCACCTGTTGGAGGGTTTTAAAGGTGGCTTCAGGGGCACCAAGAAACAGGGCATTACCAAAGTCAAGCCTAGAAAGGATTAAGCCACGCATCAAAAGCTTCTTAGCTGGATCCGGAAGCAGTGGGAGAACCTTTCGGGCTGACTTCAGTAGACCGAAGCAAACCCCCGCGGTCTTTCTGGCGTGGGTCCTAAAGGACAGATCTTCCTCCAACCATACTCCCAAGGACTTGATCTCCTTCTTGGGAGATGGAGGGTCGCCAAGAGACCGGGGCCAACAGCTGGTAATGATGGAGGGACTGGTGTTGCCCAAGAGCATCAGCTCAGTTTTTCCTCCATTGAGCTTCAGAGCTGAGTTGGACATCCATTGATAGACATTAACCAGGCAGTCATGCAACAAGTTGGGTTGTTCCGCCAGCTGAGTGAGGCCCACCACCAGCTGAGTATCATCAGCATAGCTGATGATCTTCAGCCCCGAGGGGGCTACCACTCTTTCAAGTGGAGTCATATATGCATTGAACAAAGTAGGGCTCAACGATGAGCCCTGAGGGACTCCACATTGAAGAGGGAATAGGGAAGACTGTTCTGCCCCTTCCCAGACTTGGTAGAAACGGTTGGAGAGAAAAGATCCCAACCATTTCAGGGCCGTCCCTGAGACACCTACCTCTGACAGGCGTTGGAGGAGCACCTGATGACTCATGGTGTCAAAGGCAGCACTCATTCCATTCCATTAGCACAAAACCCCATGTTGCCAAACATCAAAGACTGGATAAGTAAGACGATCACGCAGAAGCTGAAACTCCACACGTTTGCGGACCTCTACCCAGATAACACATTCAGAATTCCCCCCTGTCCCCCCCCGCCCCCCCCCACCCCCCCGGTTGCACACTAGGGTCAGGGAGTACCATTTGCTGAAATGTTTCTATATCATAAATTACGTGCCGCCTGTCGTGCCCTGCATGACTACTTCTCAGATCCCCATCAACTTTATCAGCCTTAGAGAACTTGCTACATTCACCGTCGCCACACAAACTTGTCACACACATCCAAACACACATGCAAAACACTGCTCCAGTGATGCGACCCAGAGCATTGCAGGGGTGGAACGATGAGCTCCCTACCCCAATAAACTAGGATCAATGGACATATTGCTGCTGTCAACTTACCGAACTATCCCCAAGTTATAGGCTCCACCTGATTTATTTTAATCCTCCATAGGAATTACAGAACGCCTATAGGTCTACACCGTATGGGGCTGAGAGATGAGAGCTGCCGGTTTACTCCCGCTTCTTTCCTGCATATGGCCTGGGATTGTCCAAAACTCACCTCGTTTTGGTATACGATTTTTACATCAATGAACCAGATCATTGGTGCGTCCTTATCCCTGTCCCCCCTATTAGGACTGCTAGGCTACGTTAAGGATACGCCAGTTAAGAAGCACAAATTACATGCACTACTTCTTTTATTTGCCAAACGCCAGATTGCCGTACACTGGGGAGGAAGCCTTCGGCTAAGGAATGGATTAAAGACGCAACATACAGACATTCCCAACTCAGCACATTTTGGGATTTAATGCCACCTACTTCGAGACCCCAACACACTTGGGAGCCGTTCATTGCTTGGGTCTAGGAGCGGAGGGGGGAGGATCGGGACGCCTTGGCACGTTTTCACTCTTCCGGGGAAATGTAATGATCCAATGCGATTATTTGATGTGTTTATGGTGAAGGTCATGTCAGGCGTGGTCTGGGCTCTGCTACTATATTCCTTAAACTGTAAACCTCATGATTGCTGTTGCATAATAGCTGTTCTTGAAATTGCTAGGGCATATTGCTACGTTTGGGCACACAATATCCTGCAATTGTTATGAACCAAATGTGCTGTTGTCTATTTCTGGCCATGTATAACTGAAATGCTGATTTGTTGTATTTAAATGTATATTGCATTTACCTGAAAATACCAATAAATAAAATTATAAAAAATAAAAAAAATCTATGATCTAACCTTTCAAAAGAAAAGCACAGAGTAGTCCAGAAAAACAAATCTGGACAGCACAAGTTGTATATATTGTGAAAGCTTGATTATTTATTTCTTTGCTTCAGCCTAAAAGCATGAACACGGACCCAGCCAAAATGTTTCGTCCCAAGACATGTGGACTTCTTCCGGGCATAAGTGACTGAAATGTATACTGTGTCAATAAAGGTCATGAACTATCACTCAAGTCCTCTCAGTCGAACAGGAGAACACTTCATGTCACTAGCAAGTGCTGTGTGTAGCACTATAGATCGTGAAATTCCAAAGTTAAGCAATCCTTTTAACAAGTCTCAGTATGTAATTGTTGTCAGTTCTCTGTAAGTCTTCACAGCTCGGCACTACAAAAATTAGAATGGGAACTGACTCTTGCATAGGATGTCTTGTAGTAATTAAAACCCGCCATGGCAAGGTCAGAACTCTGATGAAACTCAGGACCTTGCGTTCATGTGATTAGTGTGCTGTTGGAGGGTATTTAGCAGCCAGTCAAGTGGCTGCTAGGTTCATTGTAGAACCTTCAGGGCCAGACTCCCAGCAGGAGCCCAGCCACCACTGTGGGGGTATCCCCTTGCTGTGCCTCTGGGCCCAGTGAGATCGGTCTATAGTGTAGGAGCGTGCCTTTCTTGGCTCTGCTAAGCTCAAGGGACTTTGGTACCTTCCCCTGCTGTGGTGGGAGTAACCAAGTCACCTAAAAGCGGGTGGAGGGAGTTCTGGCCCCAAGATTTCACAACGGGTCCTCCCACACGGTGAAGTTGGGCCTCTGTGATTCGGTTTCTTGGTTACCCACTCCCAGGCCGCTGCCAGGGTATCAAAGAAGGAGTCGTTTCTTTTCTGTAACTCCAGTTCTGTAGTAGGGGTATCTCTGTTATAGTCCTAATCTAGTGAATAGTCCCGCCCATGTGCGTGGACCCCAGAACAATCAAAAATAATCTCTTAAAGTGTCGAAAAAATGCAGAACTGCACAGACACTTAAGAGAGAATTTAAAGACATATAATGCAGCCTATAACAGGCTACACTGTCCAGTACTTCAGCTAGAAATTCCACCAAAAATCCACAAAACAGCAAAGCCTGTCCAGATTTCCCTTGCCTTCAGCAAAAACCCCTCTGGATGATAGAGAGGAAGACATGGACAGACAAGCCCCATAGGCTGCCATTATGTGGCTCAGCATAGGATACTGTGCCTTTAAGAGAACTTTACAGAACTTCACAGTATCCCAGAATGCCCTGCAGGTCCATCTTACTTTCAGTTCTTTTTGAAGGCGTAACACGCCAGACCTGTAGCATTCCTTACATAAATATCTGTCTCCACCGGGGAGGAGGGCGGGCGCTTATGACTATAACAGAGATACCCCTACTACAGAACTGGAGTTACAGAAAAGAAACTGCTCCTTGTAGTAGGGGATCTCTGTGTATATTCCAAAACAAAAGGGTAAGTGTAGAGGCAGTGATAGAATCACCCTCCTAAAAAATCTTGTATAAACAAAGAGATTCTATCAACGTGTAGTGGTTTTATTTTTATTTTATATTTATTTCATTCAGTGGGGACAGCTCTCTCTTATACAGTGGAAAGATGAGAGCATTTATGTGCTTTTTAAAATACCCCTCACACACTAAAAAAATCCAATAGTGTCAAGCTTCATCATGGGGGTCTTCCCGTCCCTCTACGGGGCGGGGCGTGCTGCGACCAGCGGACTACGCGGGAGCACTGGATATTAGTGGCAAAGGCTATGTGTTGGTGCAAAAGTGTCAGTGAAGTGTAGTGTCTTGCTCTTTTTGGTTAGGCAACACACCTTGCATCCTCCACATGGATAGTGTCCTTGTACAAAATTGGGATTCTTTGATAAGTTGATTCTTTCTGTCTTTGGTCTGGTATGCACCAGAATATCTTTGACACTTTTCTTTTACAGAGACCGCAATAGGTCAATACTTTTGACTAAATTATGAGACAACTATTAGGTTCTCCACGGGCCAGCTCATGCCCCATAGTCCAAACTAGCAGCCTATTTTTGCTGCCAGTTTGTAGGACAATAGGCTTACCAATTTACAACCGAGCATTTTCCAGTAGGGACCATTAGAAGGTCCTGATGAGTAGGCAGTAGGGGACTGCCTACGAAACATGTTGACCAGGTAGCTAGCTAATTGCTCTACCACAAAACCCCCTTCTTAATATTCCCAGCCAGAGAAGTGAATAAATAATTTTTTTCTACTAGCCAGGGAATTTTTAAACCTTTTTCATTGTTCTCACTTTCATTAGTTAGGTCCCTACACTTCACTGACACTTTTGCACCAACACATAGCCTTTGTCACTAATATCCAGTGCTCCCGCGTAGTCCGCTGGTCGCAGCACGCCCGCACCGTAGAGGGACGGGAAGACCCCCATGATGAAGCATGACACTATTGGATTTTTTTAGTGTGTGAGGGATATTTTAAAAAGCACATAAATGCTCTCATCTTTCCACTGTATAAGAGAGAGCTGTCCCCACTGAATGAAATAAATATAAAATAAAAATAAAACCACTACACGTTGATAGAATCTCTTTGTTTATACAAGATCTCTGTGTATAGTCATAACCTAGTGAATAGAATGGCAAGCCCATCCCCACACCAAAGCGGCGGTGGAGACAAGAAACCAACACCACTATTATGCGAACAAATTCCGCAGCGAAGCCTGTCCAACCTGAGCATCCGCCCTGGCATCAGTGTCCAGACAGTAATGCTTAGCAAAGGTATGAACCGACTTCCAAGTGGCGGCCTTGCAAATTTCTGCAATCGGCACATTACGGAGCAAGGCTGTCGTGGCAGCTTTGCCCCTGGTGGAATGAGCGTTAGGCTTACCTCCTAAGGTCTTATTAGATTTCTGGTAACATAGTTGTATGCAGGACACAATCCACCTAGAGATGGATTGCTTAGAGGTCGCAAGACCCGTCCTGACCGATCCATAATTGATAAACAATTGGTCTGACCTACGAATACCTTTGGTCTTATCCAGATAACATTTCAACACCCTCCTAACATCCAGGGAAGGTAAAGACCTTTCCGCTGGAGATGAAGGATTCTGAAAAAACATAGGCAAAGTTATAGTGTGGTTGACATGAAAGTCAGAAATAACCTTGGGAAGAAATTTAGGGTGAG
Organism: Lissotriton vulgaris; assembly: GCF_964263255.1. Classification (NCBI taxonomy): domain Eukaryota; kingdom Metazoa; phylum Chordata; class Amphibia; order Caudata; family Salamandridae; genus Lissotriton; species Lissotriton vulgaris. Next base: position 770,473,385 of record NC_141698.1, on the reverse strand, counting down.
TACGCATAACAACCTTAGCAGCATGAAATACTGTATAAGGTTCATTACAACACAATGCATGAATTTCACTCACCCTGCGGGCCGATGTAATGGCCACGAGGAACGCCGCCTTCCAGGACAGGTGCTGCAACGAAGCCTTATGAATGGGTTCAAAAGGCTCCTTCATCAAACTGGACAGCACCACATTCAATTCCCATGAAGGCGAAGGAAGCCTGACAGGAGGGAACACTTTCTTCAAGCCTCCCAAAAAGTCTTTGATCACAGGGATCTGGAAGAAGGAAGGGCTTTTCCTGTAGGGAGTCAATGCAGCGAGATGAACCTTAATGGAATGAACATTAAGGCCAGACCGCGCCAAATGCAGAAGGTAAGGAAGGATGACATCTTCCTTGCACATCGTTGGGTCAAAGTTCCTGGACACACACCAGATACAAAACCTCTTCCACTTGTAAGCGTAGGACGTCCGAGTGGAAGGTCTCTTAGACTCCTTCAGTATGTCCATGCAATCTTCGGGCAGATTTAAATGGCCATATTGCACTATCTCAGGAGCCATGCCGCCAAACTCAAGGACGAGAGGTTGGGGTGCAACATCTGCCCCCCGAACTTCGTGAGAAGGTCCGGCCTGCACGGCAACCGTATGTGTGGAAGGAGGGACCGGTGTAGAAGGTCCGTGAACCACCACTGTCTGGGCCATTCCGGGGCAATCAGGATCATCCGTGCCCTGGACCGGGACAGCTTGATGAGCACCGCAGGAATCAGGGGAATGGGCGGAAAAGCGTAAACAAAGCTGTTCGACCAGTTGATCCAGAGTGCATTCCCCAGCGTCCCTTGCTGGTAGTACCTGGAGGCAAAGTCTCGGCATTTGCTGTTTTCGGCGGTGGCGAACAGATCTACGTCTGGAGTCCCCCACCTTTCGAAGACTTCTCCTAGTACGTCGTCGTTTATGACCCATTCGTGGTTTTACTGAATCAGTCTGCTCAGTGCGTCCGCCTGAGCATTCTGCACACCTGGCAGATGGGTAGCCGTAATCGTCAATCCTCTGGCCAGAAGCCAGCACCAGATCGTCTGCGCCTCCCGAGACAGGGTGCGCGATCTCGACCCCCCCTGCTTGTTGAGGTAATACATCGTGGTCGTATTGTCCGTCTGTACAAGCAGAGAGTTGGTCCGGAAGGACGGATGAAAGGCCTTCAGTGCCAAGTGAACAGCTCTGAGTTCCAGGAAATTGATGTGATACGTGGACTCCGTCTGAGACCACGTTCCTTGAATCTGTAAGGCTCCCAAATGCGCTCCCCAGCCTTGGAGAGAAGCATCCGTCACGATAGTCTGAGTAGGAATGTCCTTGTGGAAGGGAACCCCTCTGAGGAGATTCTCCGCTGAACACCACCACTTCAGAGACTGAAGAGCATGCAGAGACAGTCGTATCCTGTCGTCCCAAGATCCTCTCCTCTGGTCCCATTGGTCCTCCAAGCACTCCTGCTGAGGTCTCATGTGTAGTCGTGCATGAGGAGTGAGGAAGATACAAGAGGCCATCGACCCCAGTAGAGAAGACACCGTCCTCACTGTTGTAGATGGAGCGGTCATAAGAGCCTGAGCCTTCCGAAGGATCGATCGCCGTCGCTCCTCCGAAGGAGACACGCTTGCTGACAGCGTATTGATGGTGGCTCCCAAGTATTGAATGCACTGGACCGGGATCGGGACAGACTTGGACATGTTGATGTGCAACCCCAACTTGTTCAAGAGAACGCACGTCTTCTGGAAGTCTGCTTGAGCTTCCGAGAAGGAGGAGGCCTTGATCAACCAATCGTCCAGGTACGGGTAGACAAACACCTTGTTCTTAATGAGGTGTGCCGCTACCACTGCCATGCACTTCGAGAACGTCTTGGGCGCAGATTTCAGCCCGAAAGGCAGCACTGTGTATTGGTAATGGTTGGTGCCGACTTGAAATCGCAGAAACTTCCTGTGTTTGTACGCGATGGGCACGTGGATGTGTGCATCCTTTAGGTCTATGGCACAAAGCCAGTCCCCCTGTTGCAACTGAGGATAAATCTGATGCAACGACAGCATGCAAAACTTTTCTCTGCGAATCCACTTGTTTGCCTGCCGCAAGTCCAGAATGGGCCTGAACTCGTCCTTGTTGCGAACCAGAAAGAATCTGGAGTACAAACCTCTTCCTCTTTGAGACAGAGGTACGTCTTCTATCGCCCTTTTCCTTAACAGGATATCGGCCTCCACCTGGAGCTCGCGCAGTTGATACCGCGAGCTGACCGGAGGGATCGCTGGAGGAGGGCTGATGAACCGAAGACTGTATCCATTGCAAACAATATTCAGCACCCACTTGTCCTGAGTAATTTTTCTCCACTCTGCCAGAAAAAATTGAACGCTTCCCCCCACCGGAGCGGGTAACTGATGACGGGGAAGTAACCGCTCAGGGTCGAGACCCGGCCGGGCCCTTGTTCGCGGTAGAGGACTGTTGTCCCCCTCTACCCTTCTGACGTTTCTGGAAGGGTCTCCGGAACGGCTGCTGTTGTTGTTGCTGCTGTCCCGAAGACTGCCCCCGTCCTCTTCCCTGTGCGCCGTAGCGCCTCTGGAAAGGCCTTAAGGATTTCTTCTCTTTGGGCTTTTCCAAGCCCACAGCCGTCAGGGTCTCTGCCTCCGCCTTCATGCGGGCCATCTCATCTGCGTGTTTACCGTAAAGGGTCTCTCCGGAAAAGGGCAGATTGGCCACCCGCTGCTGGGCCTCCGGCTTGAGTGACGTGAGCCGTAGCCAGGCATGCCGCCGCTGGTTGATTCCGTGGCAGTAACCATGTGCGGCCAACAGGGAGGTGTCCGCCGCTGCACTGATCACCTGGTTGGAAACCAGCATCCCTTCCTTGAGGATCTCCTGGAAGTCCTCCCTCTTGTCTCTCGGAAGCAGTTCCACAAACTGTTGAAGGGAGTCCCACAGCGCCCGGTCGTAACGGCCTAGCAGAGCTGTAGCGCTGGCAGCTTTCATGGCTGTGGAAGGGGTCGCACACGCTTTCCTTCCTGCTGAGTCGATCCACCGACTATCCTTATCTGGCGGCACAGTGGATGACGGGGAGGTAGAATGTAATTTCCTGGCCGCCGTCACAATCACCGAATCCGGTACCGGATCCATTCTCAGGAATGAAGGGTCCGAATCCGGGGCCCTGTACTTCTTCAGAAGCCGGGACGGAGCGGCCTTCACCACCGCTGGCGTGAGGAACAGCTCCTCCGCAGGTTCCTTCAATCCAGGCACCAGAGGCAGAAGAGGGCGAGACAAGTGCTTCTTGTGAAGCGTCTCGAATATCACGGACGTCGTAGGTGTTGGAGCCGTCACCGTGATACCTAACTTCGCAGCCCCCCTTAGGAGAACCTCCTGGAACGTGGCAATGTCGTCCACTGGAGAGATCCTGGTCTCTGGAGAGTCCGATAAGGTCGGCGAGTAGGAAGTATGGGTCCTGTAAGAGTTCGTGCGTGACCTGGACCCCCTCCTCCTATGGCGACGCCTTGATCTGGTGGAGGATCTATGGCGACTCCTTGATCTTCCTCTCCGTCCAGAGCGTGAACGGGACCTCCTCGGCCGAGGACGATCAACCGGGTCCACCGGAACGGGTGATTTGGGTTTAGACGGAGCCTTTGGTCTAGGCGTACCCTTCGGAGGCGTCGGAAGCTTAGGCAACGAGGTCGACCTCGGAGGAACCGGAGGTGGCACCTCAGGCAACCCAGATCCAGGTTGCGGTGGAGGCAACAGAGGCGGCGTAGGTGTCCTCGGACGGGGACCCCTCGGTAACGGAGGAGGGGGAGTCATATTCCCCGACGGGGTATACACCTCGGAATACACCGAGCGCGGCGAACCCCCTTCTTTTCCAGCCTAGGACGTAGGTGAACCTCCCACGGCGTTAGGTCTACCTCAACCTCTTTTCGGCATCGAAGAACGGCGACCATACGGCGAGCGTCGGCCCCTGGACGTCGAGCGTCTCTTCCTCGGCGTCGAACGCCTTCGGCGCCTCGACGGCGACCTTCCGTGCCTCGACAGAGACCTTTTGCGCCTCGATGTCGAACCTCTGTGCCTAGACGTCGAACCTTGGTGCCTCGACGTCGAACCTTGGTGCCTCGACGTCGAACCTCGGTGCCTCGACGTCGAACCTCGGTGCCTCGACGGCGACCTCATGCGTCTTGACGGCGACCTCATGCGCCTCGACGGCGACCTGGGCTTCGACGGCGACCTAGACGGCGAGGAACTCACCGACGACGCCCGCCTCCTCTTCGCCGACGGCGAACGCCGGTATCGCCTCGACGGCGAGCGCCGACGCCTGGCTCATCGACGCCGATCGCTCGACGTCAACGACGATGACACAGACACCGGAGACTTCGAAGGTCTGGTAACATCCCTCGACGCAGAGCCTCGACGTCGTTTCGTCTCAGACGATGGGGAACAGACAGCAGTCATTCCTCTCGACGCCGTAGTGGGCGTAATGGACCCCGGCGGAGAATGGGGACGTTTGCTGGTCTTCCTGCCCCCAGGGGCCTCAGCATGGGCAGAAGAAGCCCCTCCAGACCCACCTTGAGCCTTCAGTCTTCTTTCCTCGAGACCCTGAAGTCTGATCTTCTTCCTTTCCCTCAGGGTCCTTCCAGAGAAGCCTTGGCAGATAACACACACCTCTGGAACATGAGAAGCTGGAAGGCAGAGGATACACACCTCATGGTGGTCCGACCTGGCGTTTTTCCTGGAGCACTCCGGGCATTTGTCGAATAAGGCAGGCATCTTCGACAAAAACAGAGTGAGAAAACCAAGAAGAAAGGCCCCACAGCACAATAAAGTACTAAAACTTCGAAAATTAGTGAAAAAACACCAAATAAGTCCCAAAAAGGGAGAGCTCAATGCTCCAGGGTCCTGCTAGCAGGAGCCGGAAAAAAGAACTGAAAGTAAGAGGGACCTGCAGGGCATTCTGGGATACTGTGAAGTTCTGGAAAGTTCTCTTAAAAGGCACAGTATCCTATGCTGAGCCACATAATGGCAGCCTATGGGGCTTGTCTGTCCATGTCTTCCTCTCCATCATCCAGAGGGGTTTTTGCTGAAGGCAAGGGAAATCTGGACAGGCTTTGCTGTTTTGTGGATTTTTGGTGGAATTTCTAGCTGAAGTACTGGACAGTGTAGCCTGTTATAGGCTGCATTATATGTCTTTAAATTCTCTCTTAAGTGTCTGTGCAGTTCTGCATTTTTTCGACACTTTAAGAGATTATTTTTGATTGCTCCGGGGTCCACGCACATGGGCAGGACTATTTACTAGATTATGACTATACACAGAGATCCCCTAATACAGAAGTGAGTTTAGGAGTTGCGGAAGACTTTCAATTTAGCTGGGTAGAGGAGCATGAACTTAAGGTTCATGGCTCTAAGTTTCTGCTTAACTTCATCAATGCGTTTGTGAGGTCGTTGGACCACCCTAGTGTAATCTGGAAAAATTATTATGTGGGTGGAATTAAATGTAGAACTGCCAACCTCTTGTCCCTTTTGAAGGATCGCATCTTGGAAATGGAGGACGGTCGGGCCGAGGAGCAATGATCCCTCTTCACTATAAATAAGACGGAAGTTGTACTATTGGGACCCAGGATGTGGCAAGGTTTCCAAGAACTTCTCTGGTTGGTCGTTATTCAGGAACCCCACTAATGTGAGGTTATTTTGTTTTGACGGATTTTCGGCGTCTTCTGCACAGTGTTCCAGAGAGATCGTAGAAGAAAGGAGTTTTGACACTTGGTTTTTTAGGTTGGCAATGTCATCCTCCAGGGTGGACATCCTGCCTTTCGCTTCAGAGACTCAGAGCCACATTGCATAGATCTTCACATAGCAGGGACACTTCTACTCTGACTTTCCCGATTTTGGTCCCTACAGCTTCTAGGGACGCTTGGATGGTCTTAATGACCAGTGACCTGGGCACCGTCCGATGTGGGCGAAAGGGTAGGGAGGTATTCCCTGGGACTATTGCATTTCTCGGTGTCTGTACCGTAATTTGTTATGGGCATGGGCATATGAACTTTTGTCTTTAGCCATCATTAATGTTACATAGCATCTCACCATCACTCGGTGGAGACGAGTGTCGACAACTGGCCACCGGTTGACCCTCCCCAGTCGTTGGCGCTGGAGAGTTCCCATCCCTGTGAGCCAGGTGTCCCAGTTAACCCAGAAGGACCTGACCAAGTGCTCTCCAGTTTCGTGGGAGCCAGAAGCTGTTAGAGGATGTAGTGCAGATGGAGGGGTACCTCCCTCTGGTTGTAATAAGTTATCCGATCTGGCCTGCTTGTCCAGGATCAGAGGGGTAGGGCAGCATGAGCAGCCGGAGTGTGGTGCACCAGTGGTCATTTGTTGTTCCTTTTAGCCGCTGGGTCATCTGTTACATAAAGCCGATAGTGAGATGAGAGCTGCGGGTCCTTCAGCTAGGCAGTTCTGGTGTAGTCGTTGCCCAGGAGCGGTAGCCTTGGTGGGCCCACGGGTCAGCACCCCAAGCCTGCTCATCAGGGGACAGGGGATCCAAGCCCCGGGCGAACTTATCAGGAGTCAATCCATGCCATGACAGGTACTTCCAATAGGGCCTTTGGTGCCTGAGGTAGGGCCTTCCCCTTGATGGGTTGGAGCTTCTAGCCGCTGGTGCAGAGTTCAGTGGTTTATGGAGGGGCCTCCTGTCTAAGGCCCCTCCTGTGTGTGAGATCTGGCAGGAAGAAGATGCAGGAGTGTTGGGGGGGGGATACAGTGAGCGAGGTCGCCTGGCCAGCTAGCCTCAGGTCCAAGGGGACGGAGAGGGGCCCGGGAAGCACAAGCAGCCAGGGTTGATGCCCAAATGGCCATTGGGGGCCTCCTAGGCCCCTGGGCGAGGGGTGAAACACTAGTCTCTTGGCGCTGCAACCAGTGCTCGGCTTTCCACCGCCCGCACCTGTCCCACACAGGCGCATCTGTGCAGTGTTGTGGGTGTGCGCCTGCACCTCCAGGGTCCCATCAGCCTAGCTCATCCACGGGGGGGGGGGGGGTTAGTTGGCTCATGGCGGGATGGGGGGTGGTGGGTGTCCCAGATTGATTTTTGACACCTGTTCAAACGGGAGTGCATAACGTGCATTGGCCCGAGATAGCACTGGGGCCAATTACCCACACCAGCGGCTGGCAGAAAGAATAGTGTTGTCCCAATGTTGCTGTGTGGCCTAGTGAGGCACAGAATGGGATGTGGGCATGTTGTACCGCAGGTCCGCGATCATGGCCCTCACTGGTATTGTTCAGCAGTTCTCGCTGCAAATACGTACGTATGCGACTACAGTTTGGCGGTTGGGCGGCTGACCGGAAGCCCAGGATTGCTGCAGATAATTTGACGAGATCCGGGATTGTTAAGACTCTGCCGACATCTTGACCATTCAGGCCACTGCCCCCTAACAACTATACTTCACCTACAATAAATAACCTACTTTGCCAATTATAACTAGTCTACCATATCATTCATAGCTAGGTACAATACTTACCCACCAGACCCATGTACCTAACCCACCTGACCTTCCACAACTAGCTTATCATATCTTCTTTACCTACCAATCACACCTAACATACTACCATGGTTACCTATCTACCATAGTACAGACAGAACTCTACTGATGTACTGTTCTGTGAGGAAAAATGGATTCTGCTCCACTTTTACTAGAAGGGTACTAGGCATTCCTTCACGAAGAACAATTTGGAATGGTTCTCAATAAGAACAGGTCACAACAACAGTCAGATGTAATGTTTTGACACACCTGCAGGAAGTTGTTGATCTTGCCTCTCGCTGTTTGGCTGTGTGTTACTAAAGGTCCCCAAAAGAGATTTTGTGGTTTTTGATAAAGGGACAGAATATTGAGAGGCATGCTATTCCCTATGATAGGGAGTTGTCTTCTAGATACACATCCCTACATCAAAAGGGCTAGGAAGACTGTCGTGCAGGCACTGGAGAAAGGTGCTGGTGATAGACCAGGCACCTGGCATATTCTCAGAGAATGTGCTGTGGCCAAGTATTCTTTAAATCAATACAGGGCCAACTCCACCTTTTTGCCAAACAGGCATGAGCCATCGAAAGGCATATCCATTAAAGCTTCCTGGACGCCCCCCGGAGAAGCCTGTAGACCACACCCATGTGAGGGGCTGAGGCACCAGCTAGATCCCATAGTGTAGACAATCTTTGGAGTCCAGGCCAAAGCGAATGACAAATTTGGCCTTTAATATGGCCTTTTATAGGGGAATTATATGTCAATGGCACCTATTTTTCAGTTCGTTAGAGACAAGCGCCAATGTCCAGATTGACCCCCAATGCCCAGATTGCCCCACCCCTTTGCACTCAAGCGCGAATGCCCGAAGCGTCCCCGCCCCACCTGATCGACCCCAGCTGCTGTCCCCGATGTATAACTAATGACCATGACCAACTGTCGCCCCTCGAGAAAAACCTGTTAACACTGTCCTTCGATGATTGCACCCCCGCTCTGCTTGAAAGAGTTAGCCAGCTCTAAAGGGAAATGTAAGACTGTTAAGGCTCGGGTTGGAAGGACGAGTCTCCCCTGAATGTTGCCAATTTTGGAGTTTTTGATGAAATACGTAAGTGATAGGAGTCTGACCTCTGTCCATATGTGTCATGAATGAACGCCGATTAGACTTGGTGCGAACACAGTAGAAATACCCACATACTTACTTCATGGTAATAGACTTCTGACTATGACCAATGAGCATAACCCCCAGGTGCTAGGATTGCGAGTGGAATTCAAATGTAGAAATCTCTTCTCCTGCCAGTTCTCTAAAACTTGTTTTTACCCATTCAAAGATATATGATAATCGGAGGAGAAGGGTCGGACGTGGCGCACAGCCTGGCTGCAGATCACGAGACACATGCGACCTCGACCAAAGGTGGAGCCGCAGCGCAACAAGATACGGGACGAGGCAGCACTCTCAAACGCGGTAGACGAAAGGATGAAGGGCTGTCCTGAAGCTCTCTGTCCGCTAACCCACGTGTGCCTGAAGCCTCCGGCCCCCCCCACCCCTTTTCGAGCCCGATTGATGGGCCTGCTTGCTTGTTATCCTTTGCTCCCTTGGTCCCTTTGGTGTGTCCCAGGAAATCTGACCCCACTCCGCTCTCTCTCCCATCGACTATTGAACCACACACCCTCTTTTCCACGTGACTTTTTGCCGAAAGGAAGAACAGCATTTAGGTGGAAATGGGGTTATGCCACGGAAATATAGGTGCCGAGCATAAGGCGCCACTAAAAGGTTTGGTTAGGGAACAGGACTGTGGTCTAACAGCAGAGGACAGACCGCACCTTGCAACGCGAAAGGTTAAAATCCGAGCTGGACCTATAGCTCCACCGCCGGTGCTCAATAGCGCCAACAAAAGGACACGGACTAGAGCCTACCAGTGATGGCGCACTGCTAAAAAGACACTGTGACGAAGAGATCTTATCGGACTGAATTCCTCCCTCAACTACTTGGTCAAAATGTTCATTGGTCACATTTTTTGAGAAAGTCAGAAGCATTTATGCTATGTAGTACGTTTGCAAATGCAATTTCCTATGTGCTGCATTCTGCCAATCATATCAACTGTTCATGATTATATGCAATATGTTAGTATTGACAAATGCTATTTCATCAACCGCACATGTTTATATGTACACCCATCAATTAGGAAATGAACTTTGTTATGTAAAAAGCGGCGACTGTGGAAATTCACGAAATTGATGTACATAAGCGGCGTTCATTTGTCTTTTCCCATTCCCCTCCCTGTGCGCACCATGAATGTCTTGAGACGTTGACCGCATCACACCGCCAGCAAAGGCCCATGCCCGCATGTACCTGACAGCCATTTTAGGCACCATGGCCTCTTTGCCCGCTCATTGAAATCCCCGGCTTCCCTCCTGCGCGCATTTTGAACACCCCCCCCACTCTCAAATGACCCTCTTCCTCCGCGCACCCCGGCTGCCCCCTCCCTCACATGCACAAGTCCGCATGACCCTGTCCTTGAGAGTCACGGCCGCGCCTGACCAACACCTCCTTTCCTTTCATGAATAACCCTTCTGTTGGTAAACCCTCCCTCCGCAATTGACTGTCCACACAGGTCCGAGGCCATCGCCTAAGCCGGGAGATACTGTTTACTGCCCCTTATTGTATGGAGTCACTCCTCTTCAAAGGACCCACTATTGATCCTGGCCTCTCCACCCCCTGGGGTACGATCAGGCGCACACATCCAAAGAATCGGCGGAACACTCAGCTGCGTGATTGCCCCCTCCTCTTATCGGCAGGCTAAGGGCCTCTATTGTGGATGTATGTGGGGTGGGATTGACACGAAGATTATGGGGATGTCTTTCCCTTGTTTCACAATGTCGTTATTGTAATAAGGAATGTTTTGTAAAGTATAAAAGGCGATGTCTCAGAGAACTTGTTAGAGCACCTCCCGAAAGACACTGTGTTTCGTGTCCGAAATGACAGGCTCTCCTCATGAGAAATAAAACTCTGTTCTTGTGATTCCTGCTACCAGCGCCCGTCTATTTGGTAACTATTCAGAATGGGAACTAAGAGGCGACTTGCGCCAGCAGCCCGGGCATCGATAGTAATATGGGCTCACTTTTTACAAATCTCTTACTCAGGGTAAGGTCCCTAGCAGTTTTTAACATGCACTGGCTCCATTGGCTGCCCGTAAAACAACGCATTCAATTTAAGACCCTGTGTGTTATGCATAGAATGTTACATTGTCTAGGTCCTAAAATCTTGCAAGGAATCTGTTCCTTCTATGTTCCACAGCGTGCACTCCGGTCTGCGGACCTCTTCCTTGCCTGTACCATCAAGATTCGGAGGTGTAGAGCTGGTGGCCGCTCTTTTAGGTTTTGGGCCCCAAAACTCTGGAACTCTATTCCTCTAGGTGTACGTTCCATCACAAACCACCTACAATTTCGAAAACAAGTAAAAACTTGGCTGTTTTCTTCTATTTAGGGTTCCGCGGTGAATAGATATCCTGCCGCATTCCGCCGGCTGTTATGTGATTGGACCTGTCTGCAAGCGCTGGGACGCCTCGTTGCTGGGGTAGCCATGCGCTATATAAGAGATACGTAACATAACATAACATAACACTGTTGATCCCGTTGACTAAAAAAACGGGCATTGATCCACTGGACCTCACAAACTATAGGCCTATCTCCCTTCTACCCTACCTATCGAAAATGTTGAAGGCCCATGTCACCAACTGTCTCTCCAATTTTATTGAATCTACTGAATACCTAGAATTCAATCAAGCAGGGTTTCGTCCCTGCCAATCGACAGAGACAGTCATACTTGCAGTCCAGAAAACCTTAAGAACCAATGCTGATAAGAACTTGCATCAGGCTCTGGTGCTCCTTGATTTGTCGGTGGCGTTCGACACGGCCGACTATTCCATCTTGGTCGACCGTGTCGAACAGGCCGGCCTCGGGGGCCCTGCCTTGAGCTGGCTGTAGTCCTTCATATCTGTACGCTTTCAATCTGTGAGGTTAGGTATGTTCACAGCCCCCAAAATCAGTACCTCTTGTGGAGTTCCTCAGGGCTCTTCCCTGTCCCCTTTATTATTTAATCTGTACCTGCGCCCTTTGTTGTATTCTTTGAAAAATCACAATGTCACGATATACAACTACACAGATGATTTACAACTTATTTTTTCCCTCAGCTCTCCTGATGCAGTTGTAGAATTCCAAGCCACTATGACCCACATCCAAAGCTGGATGACTTTGAACCATCTTAAGCTCAACCCGGGCAAGACAGAACATGTCTTGCCCGGGAAAAGTGAAATCAGCTGGGGCCCCCATTTTTGGCCCTTGGACTTGGGAAATCCCCCCAGCAAATCTCACTCCGTTAAGAGTCTGGGGGTAACCATCAGCGAGGATCTCTCACTGAAAAGCCAGAAAGGAACGGTAGTCTCTTCTGGATTCTTCCAGTTGAGAAAGATAAGGAAAATTGCCCATCTTTTAACCCACTCGGGTCCGATTCAGGCAGTCATCGCATTGGTCTTATCCCGCCTTGATTTTTCAAACAGTCTTTATCTGGGTCTTCCAGTTGGTCAGCTTAAAAGACTGCAGTATCTGCAGAATCAGGCAGCCAGGTTTATTTATATGCAACCTAAGTGGCAGTCCATCAGGCCAGGCTTAGAAGAACTACACTGGCTGCCTGTGGCGCAGAGAGCCGCATTCAAGGCCGGATGTATTATTTTTAAAGCTTTGCAAAATAAGGGCCCGAAATTTATAAGGCAGCTGATATGTAAATCTATCCCTTCACGCAGCCTTCGTTCAGCCCATAAAGATTTACTTTTGGTACCCCAGTATAAGAAAAAACGTCAGGGAGGCAGCACTTTTCACTACCTTGCAACCTCCCTTTGGAACTCCTTGCCACAATCCTTGCGACAAACTGAAAACCTTCTTTCTTTTAGTCATGCTTTTAAGACCTGGCTTTTTAAACAGGCATACTCTAAATAGATGACTGCCGAAAATGCCTTGCTGTGTTATGTCTTCAAACCCACTGTTCAATAGCGCCATGAAGCCCATGGGCGTACGTGCGCTGAATAAATAAACAATTAACATAACATAACTCATATGTGACCGGCAAATTTGTTAGTCTGTTTACACTGTTCATGTAAACGTTCACAAGCCCACTAATCTCTTGCCATAACGACAGCCCAAAAACGAAATTAGCATATACTATATACACCTTCGGTGATATTTTAGAAAGTGCATATTTATCATTATTTTTTATTATACACAATTTAAGTTGATTCACTTATTCACAACCGAAACAGTCAGTCTTTTTTCACGGTGTACGTTCAGTACACGTGGGTCAGAATCTAGTTAAAAACAACTTCCGGCATCCTGCCTGAATGGAACTAACATTTTCTATGAAGTATCGATGATATTGAATCCACATCTAACAGGTAAGCGGTAACTATGCTTTTATAATTGCACGTCTTAAGTATTGTGAACGCGATAAAGCACGAGCCACATTGCGGCCGTTCCAAGTACAGTGCACTTGTTTGAGGAATTCGTTAAGGTTTCACAATTCTGTTTTTCACCGTCACTGTTGCTAGTAGGCAACGAGCATTATGCTCATAACATTATCACCTAGTGGACTGGAGTATTCGCAATCGAGCATTTCACCTCTAATCACGCAACTATGGCTAAATATTTAGCTTTTGATATTAGGTAGATGCACACCAGAATGCTGTACTCGGCTAATAACTTTATACCTTGATGTTCTGGTATGGGCACGAGCCCTATGCTCCATATACAAATCATTTTTTTACTAGCACCATTTCTGATCTTAGTCTCCGTTTACACTCCTATGTAATACCAGCATCCACTTAACAACTTTGATCATTTATCTTGCAGTGAAGACACCTTGAATTCACGGCGGCACACCAGTGTTCAGATTAGTTCGCTAGTTATGTCACACCCCATTTATGTGGCACCTAGGCCTTGATTATCATCATAAACTACCATTCCTTTATTTTAGGAATAACGCCCTGAAGAAGGGCGAATGCCCGAAATGCATTGGGGAACCCTGTTAACTTTGTAAATATTCTATTCCAACGAATAATGTGAATTGAACATTACAACCAAAATAAGAATTTAAGTTGATGAATTGAATTTAATTTAAAAGAAGATAAATAAATACGACTGAAACGACAGTGTTGTGTAACGATTTATACAGTAGAAACGCATCTTAAGGAGTGCCGGAAAGGTTTGTTTTTCCCTGCTGGAGAACGCTAACCTAGTACTTAAAAAAAGTAGAGCACAATTGCAAAAAGTGGGAGCAGCCCACCCAAGGTGCAGTCTGAAATAATGGAACTGAATCTTTTCACTGGTATATCGGTCCCCTAAATACACATATTAACCTTTCATAATAGCCTACTATACCTATCTAGCATAAGCTATAAACTAACATACCATAATTCGGCAACCATAATACCATCCTTACCTACCACACTTATCTACCCTATGATACCTACCTTCCCTTCGTCACCCACTATACAATATATATCCTACCATATTATACTTAACCTACCACACCTTCTCTACTAGATCATAACTAATCTACCATACCTAAGCTACTATACAATAACATACCTCTACCTTTGCAATGTATAATCTTACCATTGCATTGAAGAATCGTTTTGATGAAAAGAGGACAAGTTATGCTTATGTGACCTAAAGTGTGAGCTTATAGTACAGAAGCCTGCTAAAGAGCACTTCCGTCTAACTTGAAGGACATCGAGTAATGGCATAAGGAACTTATGCCTGCATCTGGAATATGCAGACTGCAGCTGCTGAAGGGCTTGACAATGTGAACACTTATTTAAAAGTAACAAGACCATTGACTTGCCAATACTTGTTTTTGTTAATTAATAGTTATTCAGCAACTTTCTACTGTGCAGAAGAATGATGGGACAACTGATTGAAAGCGCAAGCACAGAATAGATTTGTCATATGTCAGTTGGTGCACTTTTCTCTTTTTTAATGCTTTGTAATGGTGAAAATCAAAATGTATTGTTGTGAGCCCGAATAGACCTGTTTATTGGAAGGATACCATCAATAAGCCTTGCTTTGTGTGGTTAACTCTAGTCTAATTTGCATGCAACTTTGGGGTGCATGTGCACCTCTGACCAATAGCTTATTTATGTGAAGTAAAGTACCTGTGGACCATATTAAGATTCCCAAAGTAAGGGGGCCCTATTATAGTCAACACCTTTCAGTTCACAGTCCACAAGCACACAACAAAGGCCACTTTCATTCCACTGAAAGTGGACAAGCATTCCTCAACAGCGCACTTAAAGATTACGGTTTCGAACACGGAGTATGGAGAATTACAAAATACACATGATGCGAAACAAAGTTGCTCAGCGGTCTCCAGACATTAAGAGGCATGAAAAGGGGTGACCAGGAGTTTTCCAAAGCTCATATTACAAGATGTAGGGGGCCCAGTGGATGAAGGATACACAGTTGTGTATAAGTGGGTTGAGAAGTTATTACAAAGGCGACGAAGACAAGACTCTTGGTTTAAATAAGAGTTTACTTGGGGTGGAGAGGTTTTAGGTCCTTAACTGGGTGTTCAATGAGCTGTTTTGATCCCCATCCTGTGAACGCCTTTGTGCTGGAGTTGGTTCTTGGTCTGATCTAAAGTAAGACAACGAGTTATTTACCTGTAACTTCAGTTATCCAGTATTGGTATTTTTCACAGATTTAGATGCTTAAATCCTCTCTGCCGTTAAGGTGGGAGTCTCACGGTAAAATAATAATTGTAGTAATTCATATCATCATGGTTTGCATGTGAATCTATGAAATACTGGATAACTTAAGTTACAGGTAAGTAACTCGTTTTGTTATCCAGTATTGGATCTTTCATAGAGTCACATGCTTGAATTCGAATAGCCAGCAATTACTGAAAGAATAATCATTCAGACTTAATACTAGAGGTTGGCGGGTTCCATATAAAGAACTAATAGATATCTAAACAGATATACATGTACACATCTACTCATAAATATGAATATATAAATATGAATATATAAATATGAATATATATATATATATATATATATATATATATATACAAATAAATAGCAATAACATGGAAATCAAAATGCAGTGAATTAAAATTAAACACCTCCAAAGCAGAGGTGTACCTTATAGAAAAAGATTACGTAAGACTGCTTGTCCTATTGCCGCTTGCGTATCCAAATCCAAGCACTAGTGCTGCGTAAATGTATGAACATTTTTCAATGTTGCAGCACGGCAAATTTTATCCAATGGCACTGCCGCAAAGAGCACCGCAGGAGGATGCTTCTGCTCTTGTAGAATGAGCCTTAGGTTAGAAATTAAGAGGTCTACCTGCTTTAGAATGGCAGAAATTAATAGCAGTTGCAATTCACCTGGCAATAGTTGCTTTAGTCACTGCAGTAACTGGCTTTTGTGAACCATAGGAAACAAAAAGCTGATCAGATTTTCGGATGCTTTTAGTATGTGATAAATAAAACTTTAGACATCTCTTAATGTCCAATGTATGAAGAGCCTTCTCAGCTGGGGAAGAAGAATTTGGAAAGAATGTTCTCAAAATAACCAGCTCATTAAGTTGGAAAGCAGATTGTACCTTTGGAATGAATACTGGATTTGTTCTAAGCAGTACCTAGTCATTTGTAAAGCGAAGGTATGGTTCTTTAATTGTGAAGGCTTGAATTTTGCGGACTCTCCTGGCTGATGTAAGAGCCAACAATAAAGCCATTTTTGAGAAAACCTATTTGAGCTCAGTTCTGTGTATAGGTTCAAAGGGGGGTTTTATAAGTTGCGCCACAACTAAATTAAGTCTCCATTCTGGAGGAGGAACTCTTATAGGAGGAAACACTCTGAAAAGTCCTTTCATGAACTGTTTTACCAGTCGACATGAACAAAGGGATACATTTCCAAAGGAACGTCTGTTAGTAGAGATCGCAGCAAGATGTACCTTAATAGAAGTGAACATAAGGCCGGATTTAGAGAAGATAAGGCAACATTTTATCTGGAGAAGACTCAAGTGGGTGCACATTTTTACGAAGGCACCATGAACAAAATGTTTCCATTTGAGACTAAGTTTTGATATTTGATGGAGCCCTTGCTTTCGAAAGAATGTCTCTACAGTCTAGCGGCAGGTCTAGGTCTGTAAATTCAGTGAGTTCAGTAACCACGCATGCAGCTGTAGTGGCGCTGGATGTGGATGGAAAATCTGGCCCCTGTTAATCGTTAACAGAGTTGAAGATACTGGAAGACTATAAGGTTTGCATTCTGAGTGCAGAAGAAGTTCTGTGAACCAATGTTGGCTTGGCCGAACGTGGAGCAATGAGGATCAGATGGCAAGGCTACCTTTTCATTTTCATTAGGATCCTTGGTATTAACAGGAAAGGAGGAAAGGCATAAGCGAAGATCCCAGACCACATTATTAGAAAAGCGTTTCCCACTGATCCTCTTTCTGGTTACCAGCTGGCGAAGAATTGGCATTTCCGATTCATACTGGAAGCGAAGAAATCCAAGCTGGGCTTTCCCCACATCTGGAAGATGAAATCGAGAATCTTCACATATAGCTCCCATCGTGGCAAGAATTGGAAGTCCTGCTTAAAGCATCTGCCAGACTGTTTCTCACCCCTGGAAGATGTTCCACCTTGATAACGATGTGGTGTGAGAATCCATTTCCAAATTTTCAGTGCTTCCTGAGATATAATATGGGAACGAGTACCTCCTTGCTTGTTGAAAAAGGAAAGTTAGCCCAGTCGAGAGATTCCTAGAAGACTGCCACCAAAGAAGTGCTGTTTTCATGACTGGAGTTATTTGCATTAGGTCGTTGAACAATACCATTATTTAGAGCCATTGATTGTCCAGCTCCTCCTGTAATGTACTCGTTCTGAGAGGAGCACAAGGAACCATTAGAATTGCTGAGGAGATCATGCAGAGCACAGATTTTATCAGTCTCACAGAAGCAAACTTTTTCCAGTTAGCCTTGTCGCTAGAGAAATCAGGTGTGTTTGCCTTGCTGCAGATAAGAATGCCTGTCTTGGACAGTGTCTAAGATTGCTCCGAGAAGAAACGTTCTCAGACTGTTGCAGAACTGACTTTTGATAATTGAGAGCTAACCCCAGGAAACAAAACATTTGTAAGCAGATTGAAGTTGCCTTTGAGGCCTGCTGAAAAGACGGTGCTTTTACTTGCCAGTGGTCGAGGTAAGGAAACAATTGCAGATACTGAAGCCCGAGAGGAGCAGCAACTGGAGCCAGACATTTGGCGAATATTCTTGGGGTGAAGGAAGATCAAAAGGGAGGACTCAACTGAAAATGAGCATCTGCCACAGTGAAAATTAGACATTTTCAATGTTTGAGATGAATAGAGAAATGGAAATAAGCATCTTGCAAATCTGGAGTGGTCATAAAGTCCGCATGATAGAGATGTTGAAGTATTTCCTGCAGGGTGACCATGCGGAAAGACGTTTTCTGCAGATATTTGTTTAGTTTTCTGAGATCCAGAATTGGCCTCCATTCTCCAGACTTCTTTTTTATTAGGAAGAAGCGGGAATAAAAACCTTTTCTTATCTGAGAATGAGGAACTTTTTCTATATCCCCTTTGTGGAGCACAACCATGGCTTCCTTTCTGAGCAATTTGAGATGAGGTGGAAGCTTCTTTAGAGGTGGATGAGGTAGTGGGACTTTTACGAATTCTAGAGTATGACCATACTTTATGATGTCCAGGACCCATTTGTCCATTGTAATTTTGTTTTATTGATCGTAGTATAGGGAAATATTTGTTGAATTGAGATTGGGGTTTAGCCGAATCACAGCAGGTGCTAGGAAGTTGTCACTGCTTTCTAGCATTGTCTCTGGTCTGAGTAGGTTGTTTACATTTGGGTTGCTGTCTGCAGTAAGCAGCAGACGGTGAGGTTTGATAGGACTGCTGCTGTTGATAGCCATATCTATACTGATATGATTGAGGTTGGTACTTCTGATAGCGCCCTTGAAAGAAATATGACCTGCCACGTGCACCTCAAAAAGGGTTCTTCCTATATTGCAGTGTGCCTTCCTTATTTCTTGCAAAGGCCATCTATATGCTTCCCAAATAGTGCGCGTCTATCAAATGGCATATGTAAAATTTTAATTTGTATCTCTGGACGGGAGGCTGTAGACCTGAGCCATCCTTAGCGATGGGGAACTGCAGCTCCTGCTAGTTGTCTAAAAGCCAAATAGCAATATCCATGGATATATAGATTATCTAAGAGGCCGACCATTACCCTTGAAGCAAAATTTTCCTTGCCTCCTGTTTTTTTATCGTCCAGCAATAAATCGAGAAATGAAGCCACATCAGACCACATTTGGTAGCCATATCTTCCTAGGATTGCTAGGGAATTTGTGGCACGCACTGATGCACCAGCAATAGTAGTGAACCTCTTCCCAATGTTGTCTAAATATCTTCCGTCTTAATCAGGCGGAGCTGTAATGGGTACAGAAGGATTCCGCGATCTTCATTGCGCAGCCTGAGTAATAACAGAATCTGGCCTAGGCTGTTCCCACTAAGAAGGTGCATCGTCAGGGCCTTCATATTGTTTATCAATCCTAGGAAGAATTGCAGGCACCGAATATGGATTATTCATGATTTTAACTCCTTCCTCCAAATATGATCTATAATGGGAATTGAGCATACAGACTTTCTATTTTGATTCTAAAAATCATATAAAAAACAGTCATACTGTTTAACCGGCATTGGTATGTGAAAACGATTTGCCACTCTTTCCATTAATGTATGGAATCCCCCAATATCTTCAGGCAGAGAGTCAAACGCTTGAGGAGCTGGTGGAGAAGGTGTAAGGATTAAATCATCTTCCCATTCATCTACAATAGTAGGCGTTTTAGGAATCGCACCTTCATCTGCATCATCCTGTGGCATCTGGTCTTGTGGTACAGGTACAGAATCTTGTGACTCAGCAGTGGGCACATATTACAGAGTCCAAAACAGGCGGAGGAGACCTTCCCTTTTCCTCAGTTCCTGCTGCTGTAGGGAAGAGCATGTGGTAATCATGCAGCATAGCCGTGAGATCCTGCATTAATGCAACAGGCATTTGTATCATTGGCTCTGGGCTGATAATATGGCCCATGACACTCATCTTCATCCTCCTCTTCCTGAAATTTTACATGAAGTTGAGAAGGGCTGGACTAAACAACCCATCATCCTCAGATTCCTCTAAAATATGACTAGAAGGCAAAGGGGAGATGTATGATGGATCTTGGTAAAATCTTCTTGACGACGGAATCGCCGACGAGAATCTAGAGGACAAGACCGGAGTGAATTGTAATGAAGAGGGCCTCTTTTGTTGAGGCGTCGACGGAATCTTCGTAGACAGTGAAACGGACAGCATCGATGTAGAAAAAACAGTTGTCAACAACGGTGTAGTCATTGTCGATGCAGTCAACGGCAAAATTACTGCTGAAGAAGTTGCTGTCGCCTATGAAGTAGCCGTCGTCAGCGGTGGAGGATTCGACGATGGAAGTGCTGTCGAAGATGGAAGTGGATTCGACGTTCGAAGTGCCATCAACAGTAGAGATGAAGACAGTGGTGGTGGTGTCATTAGAGGCACGTTGTGAGTGCAGGTGCTGACGATGTAATGGCTGTCGTTGACGACGGTAAAGTCTTCGTAGTAGCTTCCGTCGACGATGCAAGAGACGACGACTAATTCTGAGGTACAAAATCCAAAGGTGGTGGTGTCGTCGACGAAGTCTTTATTGAAGACGAAGAGGTCTAGTCAGACTCTTATTGACTCTTAGGCTGCTTAGAGGGAGGTTTAGAGGCAGTTTTTGAAGCAGATTTCTCCTCAGAAGGAAATGTAAGCTTCCCTTTTTTTGAGGCATTATGTTCAGACTCATGATGGGTCTTTTTATAAGCTTTCTTTTGTCCCTCAGGGGAATCTGCAGATCTGTCTCTTTTCTTAGACAGGTGGGTGGAAGCCTGGGAACTAATACTGCCTTCCTTATCAAATAGAACAGAGGTTTTTGATTTTAGCCTTTCCATCCAGATAAGCCATCTGCCTTGCCAGTCTATAAGTGTCTTTAGAGGAGAAGGTTCTACATATTCTACAGTCCCTTAACTTGTGAAGAGGGTACAGGCAATAAATACAATCCTTCTAGGGATCTTCAAAATGCAGCCTTTTCTTCCCACATGACCTACAAGGCCTGAAGAGTCCCTTTTAGAAGAATCGGATATCATGTACTCACAGAAATCCAAATGAAGAGAAATAACTGAGCAGCGCTCAGGGAGACTCCCTGTCACAACGACATACAGTAGAAAATCTGAGGGTCTTGCCTCTCTGTGGAGTGTTCTAGAGGGTGCTGGTGCCTGATTGGCTGTGTTTCAAAACTTTGGTTCTTTTTTACAACAATACATGGATGAGCTACAGCAATGACTGTGCAATGCATTGTTGCCTATGATGATATAAATTACTAGTAACTATTATTTTACACTGAAACTGCCACCTCGACGGCGGGGATGATTTAAGAATGTGGATCAATACTGGATGACATCACTGCTCCAGCAAGTACTTGAACATGCTGAAACCTGGAAATACAAAAGATAGGAGTTTTATCCATAGTCACCTCCAGTATTTTCTCAAGCAGGTGGCACGAACATTCTACACATTAAACTACATTACAAAGATGTTCCCCAATTACTGGCTCTTCCACACTGCATACATTTGTTGTATATGCTTTCCTGTTTTGCTTATTTCAATGGTCTTTTTCTTACAAATATTAATATTGAATTCCATATTATGCTGTGAGCTTTCACATACCTCGTTATCAACGCTCCAAAAACCCAACATTAAAAAAATGGCAAATAACTAATTTAAAAGGCATTATCATTTTTTCTTTCAAAGATACCCTTAATGGTCAAAGTGAATTCCTTTATACTGCTGAGATGCATATTCTTTGTAATAAAGACGAGCATACGGTTTCCATTTCTACTTGCGGACACATCATTCTTAATATCAAATGAATGCTTAAAATGTATGCGATTTTCAAAAAAAATAAAAATGTTTCCCAATAAACTTTACTGTCTATGATGACAGACATCTAAAGTATGCGCACAACATTAAGACAAAAGAATATACTAAGTTCACATTCATTTCAGGCCTGCACCCTGGGATGCTGTAGTGGGTGTGGTTTCAGAGCACAGAACCTTAAAGCAAAAAGAGACTGGTTATGATCTTAAATAACTATACAAACGCACAGTGAAGTTTAAAATATTGTACCGACCTGCCACCAATTAGGATCTTCACGATTTACTATCTGAAGAATTTCTCCTTTAGAAAACTGTAATCCGGCTTCTTTGCATGGGATAAGGTTATCATTATATGGACTGTAGTCAAAATGGCATTTCACAAATACCTACAAAAGTAACCAACATATTAAAAGTATGCCATTACTAAAGGAACATTTCAAAATCTGTTAAGGACACTAATTCTTGCTAACATTTTAGCTGAGTCAAGTGTAACATTTTAGTTCCGTCAAGTTTCAAAAACAAGTTGCTACAACATACATCTATGTTTGGCTCTGCCACTCCTACAGTTAGCGGACACACTGCTTCTTCAACGTTCATGCAAATTAAAGTTAGGAGAAGATCTCTCTCTTGCTGGTTAACAAACTGCACTTTAAGTGGTGACTGAAGAGAGGTAACAAAGGTGGAGAGGTTTCTCCCCGGTGTCTTGTCCGAAGGCAACGTTTTTGGCCAGCTTTAGTATCATCATTTTAGCAATCATTTAAATCCTACTGGATTAATCCTCAGGATTTGTAGTTTATCAAGAAAATATCAAAATATACTTTCTTTGGCATGTGGGGAAGAGACAGGTGAACAAGGTTGCTGACTCACCTCAAAATGTCATTCCTTGTCGCAATTAATAGCATGATCACCAACAATATTTCATTAAGGCTATAGAGACCAGAATAAAAGACTAAATGTCCCATTAAAGTAAATCCAATTCCTTATTCTCGCTCTCATCAGTGCGTGGGCAAGGAAATCTGAAGGGACACCGTCACTTGGGTAGGATAGGCCCAGTAGAAACACTGCATGCTCATGTTTCTTAAGATGCCTTCTTTCTTACACAGTGACATGTGACATACATTTGTTTGCATGTCTGTGCAGGATAATATTCTCTGAAACTGCATGGTTTACATTTCCACTCCGTAGGCACACTATTTCAACACCTGGATCATTCTGACCAAAGGGATTAAGTTCATTGCTCAAATGTTGTTGCCCGGTAGGAGACTAAGCTATCACAACAGAATAAACAATAGTGACGTGACTGGGGCTTCAGCATGGCAGAATAGGTGGCATTATATATACACAGCATTGCTTCCTTGTTTAAGGGAGAGGAATTCGCAGACACAGCGGGTGTTGCATGATGTAATTCCAGCCCAACTGATTCCGGTTTACCACGGCGCAGAGGGATGTCCCACTTACGACCAACACGGGCATCCATATGACACTTACTCACAGGGATAGTGAGTTAGAACATCCGACAGGGATTTGGCCGATCACCCACCCTAGGCAAACTAGGTTAGGAAGCGCTAGGTAGGAATACACTATAACGCAGTACTTATATGCCAGTATATACTCACTGTTACAGCACAATGGTGGAATTGTTCCTATTTTTCAATGATATTGTAATGATAATCACACTATTCTGTCTAATTCTATTGATTATCGCAGAACACATTTTGTACAATAGTAACTATGCTTCAATAAATATTGAAATGGCTTGCTGACTACTTAGTGTATTTCTTTGTGTATGCATGAGTAACCGAATGTAAAGGTTCTAGATCTACTACCACGATTTCCTTGTGGAGTCCGGGTTGCCATGTTCTGAGGTTGTGTAATCCATCTACCACCATACTGGCTTTGGGGTGCAGATGATGCACTGTGAGCTAACAGGACTACAGGTCAACATACTGTTAAAATATAATCGGCAGACGTGAACATTGCCGGCGCCATCTTGCCTAACAAGAGCCACTGTATGCACGTAAGCGGCACCCATTTTTAGATACCGCAGCCATTTCGTACATTGCCGATCACCAGCGCGTCACCCTGACCTCGCTATCATCCCCGCGCTCTGACAACACCCCAGCACACATGTTAGAGTCATAAAGGATCCTCAGCGCGACCAAGCCCTGGAGCCAATTCCCCTACCAAACCCCCATGCCCTTTCATCCCCCACGCACGAACAGGCTCATCGATAACCTCCTCCCCTGCACCTGGCTGTTCGATCCGGTCCTAGGCAATAACCAGCCCCTGTGGATACAGTTTATTGCCCCCGTACAGTAGGAACTTGTTCCCCATCAAAGGGGTCAGAATTAATCAATGCCACAACCCTCTTAGATCTGACCGATTACGCATATTTCAGACCCTGCCGGAATACCCAGCTGTGCGAAAACAATCACCTGCTGAGACCAGGGTGGGTGACATTTGCTGTTGGGTATGTGTGGGAACTAGCTGGAAGCGGGGATTCCGGGGAAGTAATAAATTACTGTCAGGAATGTGTTACCCTGCAACAAAGAGTTGAGATTGTGTATAAAAGGCTATGCCATAGAGATACAGTTAGAGCACCTAGAGAGGACATTTTGTTTGTCCGAACTGACGTGTTCTCCTCTGGAGAAATAAACCTGTTCCTCGTTTTCCAGTTTCCAGCGCCTGCCTCTTTATTTGATTAGCTAATGACCAAGTGAATTAGAGGCGACTAACGCCTTGTGTTTGGTGATATCTAGACAAAAACTGCTTTTTCACAATTGGCGTCCCAACGTGGGGCCCATTAGCGACACGTGGGCCCGGTAGAGAGGTCCTAACGACGGAGTGAATGACTGCAACAATCGGGAAAGTGCACCTGCCTGAAAGAGACCCTCATCTGGCAGCCGATCATCCGAACTTCACTGGTTCCGAACGGACCGCTCTCGAGTGATCTACGGTCCTAACTGGGATCCCACAGGAGTGCCGCGGCAAAACGGAGAACAGAGGACGATCGGGCGCTGGAAGTGGAAGACGAAGAACTGTCCAAACGGTCCGGGTAAGGTCGAGTAGGACGTTTATACGTCTGATTGGTAGGATGGTTTATCCGTCTGATTGATTGATTGTTTGTATTGGAATTGTTTGGATTGAAATACTAGCATTACGCTCTTTTTGGTTCTGAAGATATTTGGTTCTTTTTGAGATATTCCCTGCTTGCAAACAACGAAGAATAGGAATATTCTCTCTTTGCAGACAGCGAAGGATAGGTAGTGCGGACCTTTATCCACAATTGTTTGCGATTTTTATTGACCGATAATACGTCATGCCTATCTTCTCCCCACTGATTGGTAATTGGTTCAACCTGGACCGTTTATTAGAGGTCAATCATCCGGCTCCACCGGAGGGCACCCCTAATAAGGACATGTATGTAAAATATGGACTAGTCGCTGTAGCTTATAGCAAACTATGGCATAAACACACTAAGAAAGATCGAGAAAATCAGTGGCCACTGATGGGATCTTTTGACCCCGCTAAAATAGAAGCGCTAGAGAAAGCCCTTTGCGAAAAGAAAACTACGCCAGCCATGCTCGACAGTTTCGGCTTGTGGCGAAAAGAAACAGTTCAGCGAAAGAAGAGAGACGAAGCAAGAATAGAGAAGGAACTACGGAAATCAGCTCACCAAGCTGGCAAAAACTTAGAGGAGGAGATTAAGGAAAGAGAAAATGCTAGGAAGGAGCGAGAATCAGATCTCGGGTCAATACCCTGTCAGAGCGCCCTCAGCTCTTTACCCTGAGTTACCATTGAAACAAAAAATAGACAACGATTTACTCCTAGGTCCACCGATCATCTACATGCCACCTCCTTATGCCCCTACTCATCCTCTAATGCAACACCAAGAATCACAGAACGCAACCGCAGGTAGCGCCAGGGCCTCGGTATCCACGGCTTTTGTGCCAACCGAACCTCTCGTGCCAGATACCTCGTCAAAGGACACACCAGTAAGAACCGAAGTAAAAGAGAAAGGACCGGTGAGAATACCACGATTGAGTAAGAGTGAGCGAGCAGGCATTGAGAAAATCGTTAAAACCCTAGTAGACAGGAAGGAAGCAGAAGAGTACATAACAGATATATGTAACTCCTATGTCGACAAGCACAAGCAGCACTTTGTCGTGTGTTTTTGCTACCATACCCTCACGGCTTATGAGGAAAAATACAAGGACGTAGAACCTGACCGACTCCTGATTCTAAACAGAAAGGTAGATACAGGAGACGAAAATGACTTATGTGGTGGAACTTTTCTCCTATACCCTATAAGTCTTCCGCCACCTCATAGAACAAGGATGGGTAATCAAAAACACCACATCTGTAATAACGGAGCCCTCGATGGAGAGGCTAGATAACATGATGCCCATAAAGGAAGCTGCCCCATACTGGGTCGCCCCTAGAGGACAAGGAACTCACAAGGACATAAATCACCAGGACGCCAAAGGGAGAGTAGTTTACAATTGGGTGTATCAACCTTGGGATAGACAGGACATCCTGATGTTCCGCAAATCCTTGCCGGATTTGCGAAAGAATCCCACCGCGTTTTACACGGAGTTAGGTACCGCTCTAGGATCGACAATTATAGCGCTTGCCGACATTGATTTATTCTTTGGGCTATGTCTGCCAGCTGACGTGTGGAAATAAATCAGGAGAATAGACCACACAGACCTGTTCGGTCGTACCTGGGGACAACTTGATGCGCTGGACAAACAACGAAAGCCCGGACAGAAACCAGTAAAGCCATATTAGACCTCCCCGATAAGATAGTGCAAAAAGTAAAAGCCATGATTCCCGAGAAAAAGATAAACTGGTCCATAGTAATCGCTTGCCGCCAGAAACCTCAAGAAGATGTTTCAGAATACTTTTCCCGGTTCGAAAAATGTGTTCTCTGATTATAGTGGACAAGACATGTCCACTCCGACTGGACATCACTTGTTCGTACAGAATTACGTTAAGAGTCTGTTGCCGGACATATCGCAGAAGCTGCAGACCAGCGAAAGCAGTTGGGCAGCCTCTAAACCAGCGGCCATCCTTCAAATGGCCCAGTACTATGGGCACCAGAAAAACGAAAATGATAGGGCCACCGAAAAGAAAAAGAAAGATTTTAAAAAAAGAGTTATGATGGCACAGCTACAAGGAGTGAACACAGGAAGGGAACAATACAAGGGAGGATATCAGCAAACTACCCCTCGAACACCACCACCCAGAAATACTGTATCCGCACCCTACGCTGGACATCGGGACTTGGGGGGAGGATCAGTGCGCATTTTGTAAGGGGTACGGACACTGGAAATCCCAATGCTCGATCCTGTTAGGAATTAATAGGGAAAAGGGGGCGAGAGAATTAGCGAATGGACAGAGAGGTAGAAGACTTGTAAGAGGGTACGCAAACGACGCCAGTGAAGAGAGGCCAGGTATTGCCAATGCATTTGACCGTCCCCGACAGAATCAGTACCAACAATCTGACTACGACAACACGTACGACTTTGCATAGGACTGCTAAGGGCAAGGGAGGGATCCAGTCGAGCTCTATGTTGCCCAGCAAGGCCCTTATGTTACCGCAAAGTTCCTGGGCATGAAGTCACTATTTCTGGTAGACACGGGAGCAGCACGTAGTGCATTATCTAAATGACTGATTCCAAGGGCACCCTTGTCTGGCTCACACGTGACATCAATAGGATTTGATGGTACGCCCTCCACTAACCCTTTGTCCAAACCGATCCCTTTTAATCTTGGAGATAATATCATTGACACAACATTTCTCCTCTCCTCCAATACCCCAGACGCCATTATGGGTCTCGATCTGCTGAAACATTTTCAAGCTACCATCAGATGCTCGCCTGACTGGGTCCGAGTCATCTTATATGACAACCACCACCATCTAAGACCTCACCCATCTCAACACATGTACCCCATTACCGAAGCAGACGTGTTCCCACTGGACACTTTGCCATCGCACTTGTGGGCTAAGGCTGACTCATACGTAGGACGAATGATGATAGACCCAGTGCATGTAACAATACGACAGGACGCAACCTTACCGAAAGTACCCCAGTACAAGAGTTCACCAGAGGGCGAGAAAGCATTGGTCGAAATAATACAGTCACTAGTAGAAGCAGGAGTGGTAGAGGAGGTAGTGAGCAATGTCTAACAGTCCGATCTTACCGATCATCAAGAGACAAGGAGAGGGAGATGGGAAAGCATACCGCTTCATCATGGACCTACGAGAGATCAACAAGATAGTTGTGCCACAGTACCCTGTAGTCTCTGACATCACCACCATCCTGACCCTAATCCCGTCCACTGCCACTTTGTTCACCGTAATTGGCCTCAAGAATGCCTTCTTCTCCATACCCATTCACCAAGACAGCCGCTATCTCTTTGGATTTACCCTAAGATCCCGCCCGTTTAGATTTTGTCGAGCGCCACAGGGGTACACAGAGAGCCTGAGCATCTACAGCCAGGCGCTCAAAAGACAATTCGATGCAGTACAGTTCCCAGACGGGGTGGCGTTGATACAGTATGTAGACGATATCCTTTTAGCAGCAGACACCACTTCACTACCAGTCACAGCCACCATCCAGCTCCTACACTTCCTTGCAGAGAATGGCCACAAAGTTCGCCGAAAGAAGTTAGTTTTGCAAACCCCAAGTCACATATCTAGGACACCTCTTATCAAAGGAAGGAAGGAAGCTCACGCCTGACAGAATCCAGACTATTCTAGACACTCCCGTCCCTAAGAACCAGAAGCAAGTCCGCTCTTTGGTATGCCTCACCTCATTCTGTCGAAAGTGGTTGCCGAACTTTAGTCTCATTGTCAAACCCCTACTTTCCCTTCTAGCCAAAGACATTCCATTACCACTTCCTTGGACTCCTGAATGCCAGGCAGCGTTCAAAGAACTGCGATACGCCCTTTGTTCGGCACTCATTCTAGGAACCCCAGACTACTCCAAACCATTCTCCCTCTACACACGAAAGAGAGGGATGTGCCTTATCTGTCCTAACAGTCGATTGGTCTCAAGCAGCGCCCTTGCGCTTATTTCTCAGCCACCCTTGACCTAGTAGCTAAAGCGCTACCTGCGTGCTTACGCGCAGTAGCAGCTGCAGCAGTTTCGATACGCCAGAGTGAAGGAATAGTATTCTCCAACTCCCTTACAGTGTTAGTACCCCATGCAGTTGACACACTTCTGAATCAGACCAAAACCCAACATCTGACTTGTGCACGACAGACAGGATACGAGTTGACCCTGCTAGCACCACACATTACTCTGAAGCAATGCACCACTCTAAATCCAGCTACGTTGTTACCTCCGCCCAACACGACCCCAGCGTGACTCCCCTACATGACTGCGTGACCCTCACTGACGAACAGATGAGGAGCAGGGTAGATCTCCGAGACACTGCTTTTCCGGAACCTGATGGGGAACTATGGGTAGATGGCTCGTGCATCAAACTCCCAGATGGCACCACCTCAGCGTCATACGCCGTCGCCACTGCCCAAACCACCATAGAAACAACCTGCATTGGCCAACGATCCGCACAGGCAGCAGAACTGATTGCCCTCACACGGGCATGTATTTTAGCAGCAGGAATGACAGTAAACATATACACTGACAGCCAGTACGCCTTCGGGGTGGTTCACCATTTTGGGCTCCTATGGAGGGAAAGAAGATTCCGGACCTCGCACGGCACACCAATCCTACATAGAGATCTAGTTTCCGCCTTGACTGAAGCAGTCCTCCTCCACAAGCAGCTAGCAGTGATTAAGTGCCAAGCCCATAAGAAAGTGACAGACATTATTGGACAGGGAAATGCACTAGCTGACGTTACTGCCCGAGCCATAGCCGAAGACAGAACTGCAACACGAATGTATGTGACGAGGTCACAAGCTGAGACGGGCCACTATAAGAGACATCCAACTGACGAGTACGCCACACGAACTGACTGAGTGGGCTCGGGTGGGGCTAAAAGACGATGAAGGCTGCTGGAGGACAAAGGACAAAGACAAATGGCTACTACCTAATGCCTATCTGATCCCCATATTGACCATGGCACACTTACCCGCACACATAGGATCCACTCCCATGACTGAACTGATTACTAGGGTATGGCATAACAGCAAGATAGCAGACTCAGTTAAACGTGTGGTACAACAATGCATGGTATGCCTGCAACACAACCCAGGGAAAGGGACAGTAGTACCACAGGGAGGGTTTGGAGTCCCAGACCATCCCTTTGAAATCCTCCAAATGGATTACATTCAACTAGAAAGGTGCCATGGTCTGAAATACGTCCTAGTTATTGTGTGCGCCTTCAGCAAATGGGTGGAAGCATACCCCACTCGTGACAATACCGCCACTGCAAAGGTGTTGCTGAAGGAATTCTTCCCCCGATATGGCCTTTGTAGAGTTTTATGGAGCGACAATGGCCCCCACTTCATAGCTGAGGTCATCCAACACATACTGAAGGGATTGGGGGTGAAACAAAAGTTCCATGCCGTTTTCCACCCCCAGTCAGCGGGCCTGGTAGAAAGGCACAACGCCACACTGAAACTGAAGCTAGCAAAGAAAGTCGCCACCACTGGGCTGAAATGGCCAGATGCCCTCCCACTGGCATTGATATCCATGCGCTCCAACCCAACCAGACACCAATTGACCCCGTACGAGGTTGTTTTCGGCAGGCCGATTTGGGCGGCCCAGAAACCGACAACCATTAACGATGTCCGGGACATACTCATGTCCGACTATTGCATAAATTAATGAGCGAACTAACTGTTATCCACCAACAGGTGCAGCAAGCCATACCAGACGTATCCAGGGGCCCCGAACACTATATCAAACCCGGGGACTTCATACTGATAAGGAACTTCCAGAGGTCGAAGAGTTTGGAACCCCGGTGGGCGGGCCCCTGGCAAGTCTTGATCACCACCCGAACTGCACTTCGAGTGGAAGGAAAGAAAAATTGGCTGCACGCTCACCACTGCAAACGGATAGCACCGACACTGGCAACAAACGAAGACGTGGACACCCAAGAAGAGCTCCTGACCAAAGATCGACCAGCCCTGAGTTGTTACCCTGAAACAGAGACACTTAAACGGACAGGGTTTCCAGACCCCACAGTGCCGTCCAAAGAAGGGTACAACTTACAACGAAAGGAGAGCGTGCCGATGAAGCAGACCACTAAGTTAAAAAGTCTCAGAGCAGTAGCTAACACTACAAAGGCTACCAGGAGAAACGCTAGACAAAAGAACGTGGTCCTGCCAGTCATCAGGGCTCTTGAAGTTGATGGAAGATCCCGGACAACCGAAGAACCACCGCAACAACACCAAGACTGCCAAAGTTCACAGTATAAAGACAATCACACTCCTAACAGCATCTCTTGCCAGTCTCGTGCTAATGGTCACAGTCTGGATCATTGAAGCGAGTGCTCCTGCTTACCGAACACTGATACTGACTGTGCAACCCACCACCGAAAGAGAACACTATCTGGTTTCACTGCCACCACGACTCCGAGAACGGCGCAAAGAGTTCTGGAACAATTCTTTTGTACAGTTGTTGCACCAACACAATCTTGCCGCAAATGTCACCAACTGTTGGATCTGTGGGTTGCTACCACATGCCACTGAACATTCCATTCCTTTAATCCCTTCACCCATCTCTGTTCATGGGTCCTGCCTCGCCTGGTTAATGCTCGAGCTACAAAGACAATGCCAATTCCGATGGGCCAATGAAACAATTCTATAGCGAGTTCAGGCTGAACAAAACTGGAAGAACGACTGCTCCCTTTTGTCCTCTCACTTCAAACGCCACTTTCCAGTTGAACATTCCTGCAAAAGAACGAGTGGAAATGCAAATATTGAATTATCCAGCCAGACCAACCTTCTCCTTTGTAAAGAAAAGAACAGCTGCAACCACAACTGTGGCCCTATCTGTGGTGACCGTCTCCGGTCTTGTCTGCATCGAAGGCCATGGGACAAAAATCATGGTCCACAGCACTTGCCAAATAACAAGAACACTGAACACTGCCGACCCCCCTTCATTTGTTGCATCACCCAACATGTTCTTCATCTGTGGTACAAAGGCCTACACCTGGCTCCCAAAGGGCTTGGGGGGCACATGTTACATCACTTTTGTTCTGCCTCCAACCTACACTGCACCTGCTGGACACCACCGAGAAAGGCGGTCCGGAGACACGGACCAAGCGGACTTTGCTGCATCCCAGTTTCTCGATGCGGCCAAAGGCCTTGTCCCGCTTTGGGGTCCTATGACAAACAGCCGGGCCATTCGACACCTGTCTCAAGCAGTAGAGACAGCTTTTAACGTCACAGCCGGCATCCTCACCAACAACACCGCCGAGCTTCAGGCGGTCCACCTGTTGGCTTTGCAAAACCGTCTTGTTTTAGATGTAGTACTAGCAGACCGTGGAGGAGAATGCCGCATCATCGGTGCCAGCTGTTGCACTTTTGTCCCTGACAGCTCGCCTTCTGTCTACAAGGCAATTGAACACCTTCACAGGCTGGCATCAGAGATCCATCAAGAACAAGAGACTTGGACACTTGGAAGTTGGTTTTGGGGCATATTAAAGGACTGGGGTTGGAAAAAATTGATGGTCCTCTTGGTTCCAATTTTCATAATATGTGGCTGCTGTCTGGGGATACACTGTATACCGCCCTTGTGTTCTCTATGTCTGAACTCTGTGACATAAGACTGTAGATACTCGCATAGAACAAATTAATGATATATATGACACAGAGATACAAAACATTATGGGGATTGAAAGACTAGCAAGATGTCTTGGGAATGTTCAAAGGGGCGACTGTTTAATTATAATCGACAGACGTGAACATCGCCGGCGCCATCTTGCCTAACAAGAGACACTGTATGCACGTAAGCGGCACCCATTTTTAGATACCGCAGCCATTTCGTACATTGCCGATCACCAGCGCGTCACCCCGACCTCGCTATCATCCCCTGCGCTCTGACAACCCCCCAGCACACATGCTAGAGTCATAAAGCATCCTCAGCGCGACCCAGCCCCGGAGCCACTTCCGGTACCAAACCCCCATGCCCCTTTATCCCCCACGCACGAACAAGCCCATCGATAACCTCCTCCCCTGAACCCCAGGCAATAACCAGCCCCTGCGGATACAGTTTATTGCTCCCGTACAGTAGGAACTTGCTCCCCATCACAGGGGTCGGGATTAATCAATGCCACAACCCTCTTAGATCTGACCGATTACGCATATTTCAGACCCTGCCGGAATGCCCAGATGCGCAATAACAATCACCTGCTGAGACCGGGGTGGGGGACATTTGCTGTTGGGTATGTGTGGGAACTATCTGGAAGCGGGGATCCCGGGGAAGTAATAAATTACTGTCAGGAATGTGTTAACCTGCAATAAAGAGTTGAGATTGTGTATAAAAGGCTATGCCACAGAGATACAGTTAGAGCACCTCGAGAAGACCATTTTGTTTGTCCCAACTGACGTGTTCTCCTCTGGAGAAATAAACCTGTTCCTCGTTTTCCAGTTCCCAGCGCCTGCCTCTTTATTTGATTAGCTAATGACCAAGTGAATTAGAGGCGACTAACGCCAAGCAGTGTTTGGTGATATCTAGAGAAAAACTGCTTTTTCACAATACCCCGAGGGTGTGCATGGCATCGGTCTGACAACCTCTACGCTTATGTTGACAAACAAATACACAGCTGCCAACGTTTTAGTTTGGATTCTTACTTAAATCGTTTGCCGGAGTAGTTTTCCTTTGAATACACAAAGACCCTAACTCACCTATTAACAGGAGACATCCTTGGCGTTAGGAAAAAATACTCTTCAGCTGGGTAGGTAAACCCTATGTTTTGGCTGTAGGTTGTTCAAGTGTGATCCTTTCAAGGGATTACCCCCTAGTGGTACCCTCTCTGAAATCGACATTTTTATGGCTGACCCAGCTGCACTAAACATACATGAAAACGGCAGACATGTAATTACTCAGAAGCTGCTCCAACATGATCTCACACTTACAGGAGGTTACCTTTGTGGCTAAGGCTCACGAAGCATTTAGGACAGAGTTATTCTATTCATGGGCTCCAGTCCCAGCAGCAAACTGATCAAGGCTGTTTCACACCTACACTGCAACTGACGTTCCAAATAACAAGACCGCTTACAAAGCTTTAGAAATACCATTAATTCACCAAGAATATCAAAACTGGTTTGAAGGCACCCAACACACACTGTACAAGAAGTTAGATGAGGTCGCCTTAAAAAACGAGTGAGCAACATGGCCAGATTTAGCGGATTACACACCACATCCAAACACAGCAAACATGACAGCACCACAATTACATAAATTGTATAAAGGTCTGGTCAGGATATATACTGAAGTCTGACACAGTTTGCTATGAAAACAATGACAGTAAATCCTGTGAGGGCTACTCAAGCTGCACATTCGCAACTGACTGCACCGGGCATTAGCCCACAAACAGTCAATGCAGTCATGGGTAAAGTTCCCATTAGATGGGAGGAAATTCCGTTCTGGATTGCACAAAAAAAACAAGTCCGTTTGAAGCAGTGTTTTCCCATACAGAACCCAAGGAAAAGCCCACAATTCTAAAAATATGCTTGCCAGTGGGGATGGCTACCCCAGTGGGAAACAGCAGCACATGGGGTACAGTCTTTACAGCAGAATAGATCAGAACTCATGGTACACCCATATGAGTTGTTTCGCCAGAAGTGCTTAAACAGATTCAAAACTAGTACAGGGCGGCCCCTATCCTGCATTTGGGATAAAACTGATGGGCAATTTTGCTGCAGTATCGACCATTATGTTAAGTAACATTAAAGGGGGAAGCAGCAGTGGTGGCTATATGCCAGCGCCTTCGGGATTTGGGTCCAGGAGAACAGGAGCGCAAATCACCAAAAATGACAGCAGAAACCTGCTCAACAGTGGGTAGAGATCATTTGAGAGCCAGACCTAGTAAACCACTGATTGAGTCATTTTGAAGAAGATCTCTAAGCAAGCGTCCAAATCTTTAAAGAAGAAATGGGATAATAAAAATAATAAAAAACTTAGTCACACGGGGTGAACCTCCTCAACAGGTGGCCACTGAAAAGTGATATAATCTGCGTAACAGAAATAATATTGAAATGCCCGACAGGTATCAGGATACCGATACAAGTTCATCCCATTCATTTCAGGATTCATTGGAAAAATGCTCGGAGAGAGGTGGACAGTCAAAGCGCAGATCAGAGTGGTACGTGAAACCGAAGGACTCAACGCTCATCTGATTACATAATAAAAAAGGAAGACCAGCCTAAACAGTAAAAACAAAAATAATAGCTGGACTGATGTCAGGCATGCCACGGATATTGAGGACACTGCTTCTGAGCCGGGAAGGGGGCTCTGACCATGCGTACAGCGTGGCAAAAATCACAATAGTTCACCGGAACGTGATGAATTGTCTTGTGGCAGTAGCATTGAGTGACTATATCCAGGTGGAAACACCGGATACAAGGCTGAGTGTCCTGCATTGGTTATACGTGATGCAACTCCAGTTGAAGAGGGGAGTTCTGAGATACATTAATGTTCTCCACAAGAGTGGTTCGCATAGTACTGGGATTTGCTCATATTGGTTAACAAATGTAAAAAAAAATCTAAAATAACCCACCTCAATGTCCTATTCTTGGGATAATAGCTGTCACGTGAAGGCAATAACCTTGCAACAAACTTATTAGAGTAGTGTGCACTCTTACATGGATTTATCTAGACTTTTCAAGCACACACTGAACAGCTGAAGGCACTAAAAGTTTACGTTCAGTACAAACTGACATGCTAGCTTCAAAATACATTTGCACACGTGTAAACACAACAAACCTGGGGATCCGTATAATTGGGGGGTAAGAGGGTTTGTTCTATATTACATTAAATGAAGGTGACACTCTTTTAATTGTACACCAATGCAGAAATGTGTTTTGCACTGACAGAAAAGATACTGACTGCAGTACTGACTGTTGTGGTGAGAGAGAGACAGCCTTGGCTCTGGGGAACTAATAATTGTTGTGACTCCAGTGCTGGCCTTAGAGGATGTCACATAAACCAGCGATCCCAATGCTAAAGCATTGCATCCAAGATGAATACAGTGAGCCAATTCACTAACCACGACAGATGTAGACTACATATTTGACTCTGCATTACAAACACAGGCATTTCTGCAATATGAACACGAATATCCTCTGCCTAATGAAGTCATGCCTCTTAATCAGTCTGATTACATTATCTATACAGACTGTTCTGCACAGCCTGCTGTACGGACAAAACAGCAATACTCTGCAACGTGCACCTCTGTTAAGGGCAGAATGCAGGATGGTGAATTCCACCCTGAAAATACCTAGACGCAGCCACTAGGTGATTGAACAGAGCAGTTGGCAGAACTCAAGGCTCTAATTGCGGCACTGGAGAATACGGATCCCAGATTACCCTCACATACATTGTGTGATTCATATGATTGTGCCCAGTCTTATAATGAATATCTACACTACTAGAGCAAGATGGATTCAGAGATTCCAAAGGGCACATAATAAAGCATAAGACACTTTGGGGACAAGCGGCTAGGCTAAAAGAATGCTTGCCACAAACTTGTGATTCACACCTATATAGGTATACATGATGCAGAGAATTCCATGACTGAAGAAGCTGCAAAAGCAACAGTGCGAACTGCTGCAGTCCCTGCGATTATTAGTTCCAGTACTGGAATAGATAGAGACATTATGACAGCTGTAAGTGCTGCATGCAATGACACCCACTTGCCAAAAGGTTTTCCAACTAAATACTCCTACCAGTTAAGTGGGGAGAGGAGTTGGTTTAACAGCTAGGTCGGTTGACCTCTAATCTGGGGAACTGGGTTCGAATCTCAGCAAGGACGCTGAACATCCTGTGATTCTGTGCAAATTACTTAATCTCCCTGTGCCTAACAAAAATGAATGTGTCCTCATGTAGTGCAACTTGTGCTATGTAAAGCGCTCTGATATCCGATTCGGGTCAAGTTTGCGCTATATAAAACTCTGTAAAAAAAATAAGTGTGCAAAACATACCATTTGCTCATATTCCCAGCACGAAGATAGAGTAATACCAAATTCAGATCGCAGGTTAAGCTTAATCCTAGTAGCACATGAGGGCCTAGCATCTGCACACTAAGGGGTGGCAGCTCCATTTTCGTTACTGCAGCAACGCTATTGATGACCAGGTCTATATAAAAAGACTAGGAACTCTGTCCTTAAATGTGACATCTGCCAGCAGGCGAAGGATTATAACATAGCATGACCACCACAGACACCTCTATTGATCTAGAACAAGTCTCTTGCTTATGTTTATTGGGACCACTGCGATCCCACTACAATCAGATCCGGTTAATATCTTGGTTGCAGTGGATTCCTGCTCTCGATTCCTATGGGTCGGCTGAAGCTTCAACTGTTATAAAAGATCTGAAAGTCTTCATTGGCCATAAGCAGATGGCACATTCCATTTGGATGAGGGTCCGGTATTCGCCCCAAAGGCTTACAAAGACACCACTGGGAAATTAAATGTGAGGTACTCCTCCCCATTATCGTGAGGGAAACGCAGTAGTGGAGAGGAAGAACCAGGACTAGGATACAAGGTTGAGGTCGCAGTTGGGTCCATCTATATGAGGTCCAGAGAGCCCTCAAATGTCTTCCTGGGTGGTCGGACTCCCTGTGAGATCCTGTTTGGGGTTAAGATGTGGGTACCAAACCACAATTGTCCCAGTACAGTGAAGGTAGAAATACCATTTAACATCAATGAACATTTAGATATTCAACTGGAACTGAACAGCTTCCGGGAAGCACATAGTAACGTCCAAGTAAAGCGTACCGCCAATGGTGAAGCGAAGGAAACGCCAGCCACTCCTGGTTGGATCCCCAAGATTAGCAAACTAGTCTGGGAGAAGATCGTGGACCCGAAACATCTTACCTGTCCTGGATGTTAAAGGTACCAGAACTGTACTTTTACCACCCCTTTCCGGCTGCAAAAACAAGAGATTTGTGTCAATAGACCTCATCAAACCACATAATGTGGCTGGTTCAACACAGTAAGCCAAGCAGGCTCTTGGGTGGTTACCTGTCTCCTCTCACTACCATACAGGAAGTCCCGGTGGAAGCTT